>NC_056726.1:1277390432-1277613922 GCF_019279795.1 Protopterus annectens | reverse complement strand
GGTGACTTGAAAAATTACACAGCACTATAAGTGAAAGCTTACCAAATACTTTTTGCGTGCAAACCACTATGCTTAAATGCTGAGAGAAACTGATTTTGCTATGGTGACCAATTGCAGTACTGTAGACTCCGTTTTGTATGGAACTGTAGAGTTCAACTAGGAAAAGAGAAAAGCAGAGATTGTAGGGTAAGCATGAAGGGAACAATAGGCAGTTATTTTATAATAATATGTTCAGAAACTTTTGTGGGTGGGGGTGTAAAGTAGCACTCTTCAGAATGAACTAAGATTTTTAGTTAAGAAACCTAAGCAAGAGAGCAAAGCAGTAAATAAACACTTGCCAGATTTTAAAGCTATACCAGAAAAACTAAATCAATTGTTCACAATTGCACAACTGGAAAATTGCCTGTAAAAGCACTTCAGGTATTACGAGCCCAAGTTATTCAAGTCATAAAAGCATTTCTTCAATATGTGTGTGCAATTTAAACGTTAAAAACACATGCAGCAAATAGGAGCTCTGATTATACACTTCCTCTAGGTACAGTTTCAGTTTAAACACAAATATTACCACAGAAATTCAGTAAAGTTACTAGCTACTTATAGAGCCTCTGCAAAAAAGAGCAGTCTGTGCAGAATCAGAATTTAGCAGCAGGTCATTCAGTTACACAAAAAACAGTAAAATATCCATACAATGAAGAAACTTACACTGAGTCACACAAAGTCAGCCAAGGGAGAAAGAGAGAGGGAAATCCTAAGCACCTACATTTGAAAATGCTGCCTGTACTAAATTGTAGCAGTTTAACCTGTTTGAGGAAAGAGGGGGTGGGGGGAAGAAAAAGCAGTAGGAGTGGTTACAGGGAATACCCTGATTGACTCAGGACACCACACCAGAGGTAGCCTGAATGTAAGGGCCTAAAATCTGCACTCAGCACTATAATGTTATTTGCACTCAGTACTTTAATTTTAATGTTTCTTGCACTCAGCACTGTAATTTTACTTATGTTTAGCAGGAAAGACAGACAAACAGTATACAATTTTGGGAATTTTTACAAGGGTTACTTGTTCAAATGTCAGGCTATTGCAGTTTTCAAGGTTTCCTAAGGTGTCCTAAAGCAAATTCTTGGTGAGCGCAGGATGCTGCTCAGGGTCAGGGTCATACCAGCCTGGGCTACATAATCGGAGAGCTCCTCTATGTCTCTTTTCATGTAGTCCAGGGAGGTACATCTTAGGTCATTCACACCAGCATGGACAATGACGGAGTCATATTTGTACTTGCTTTGGAGTGACTTGAGTGCGTGTGTTATGTGGCGGATCCTAGCTCCCGATAGACAGCTCACAGTCACCTTCTCCTTGTTCAGTCTGGTCAGCGGGACATCAGTGTGTCTGACTATAGAGTCACCTATTACTAGTGTATCAGGCAAGGTGTTTGGCCTTAAGGGCTGTGATTGGTTGACACACTGATTTATTGAAGTATGTGTTGCATGTGTTTTGTTTTGAGGTGGTGGATTTTTGGATGTCTGCTTTGGGAGCCTCTGTTGTTTTGGTAAGTTTTTTATTAGAGCCTCCGAGTATGTCTTTGTGTTTTTATGTGTTTGGCTTGCAGTTGTGGTAGGTCTATGTGGGACTGGGATTGTTGTGTGTGTGGTTGCCATCTCCTCCTGTCTGGTCATGCCAGCCCTGAGTTGAGAGAGTTCAGCCTCCAGTTTGGCTATATAGTTGCATCTCTCACATGTATTTGTGTTTGTTGGGAGGAGGAGATGGTTGTCTGTGTACATGAGACAATTGTAGCATCGTCTCAAGATACCCAGATTGACCAGCTGAATTGGAGACGATGCCAGTATTCTTCCACTCGACATGCTAGAACAGTATAAGGGAGTGCTGTACCTTTAAGAGAAGTGGATATTCACAGGGGTGGTAAGTAGATGTAGTGCTTTACTTAGTACGAGAGTGCTTACTTATTAGAGAAGTATTGAGAACAAGTGCTAGGCTTATAATATAGTGAGTAGTCTGGTTATACTAAGAGTAGAGCTTTCTTAAGGGAAAATTTGAAGAGCAGACTTGGCGGAGCCAGAAAAAGTTTAACCTTGTTTAACCGGCACTGCGCTATGCACACAACCGCGCAAAGCCGTGCAAACGCGGATTTTAAATAGTGAACTACAAAAGAGCTAGAAATTGTCCAAAACAACCAATTACTACAGCTTCTTGTGCTGAGGTCACTTCCTACAGGGACAGATAGGCTGCTTAAGGCTCCCCACTCCCACTGGTGAGCAAAGAAACTTCCTTCTATCCAAGTAAGATAATGGACAACACAGGAACTACACCACAGCCCAGAATACAGCAATGTCTGTAAACTGGTCTAAACTAGTCGAGGAGAGGTGGGAAAACAAGGATTATTTTTTTGTTTTTTTGTTTTTTTGGTAGAAACACACAGAAAATGCAGAAACAGTGATAAATTAGTTACACAGGCTAGCACACTTTAGTGGGCAGCCTCCACAGTTAAATTAAACAAACAAACAACAAACTTTCAATCAAATTTGACTAAAATGTAACTTTAAGTGCAGATTTAAAAAATAATGCAGCAAACAGTTAAAAAAACAGTTCAAGCTAGTTCAGGGTAAGCTACAGAAGCTATTCCAAGTGAAAAAAGCAAAGATACTTAAATCCAGAAAGTAGTTGCTTTGCTGAGTTCCCTGCTGCTAGGACCACTCTGCAGAACCACGAGTAGCTTGTCTGAGCAGTGTATATATATATATATATATATATATATATATATATATATATATATATATATATATATATATATAAAATGTCGTTCACTACCACATAGGCCATTTCAATGCATTTTACTGGGATTTAAAAGGTAAATGTCAGGAGTTATTTTTATGCACACATTTCCTACAGAAAATAGGGAGGGGAGTGGCGGGACTCGAACCGGGAATGCCTCCTCTTTGTGCGAGGGCTCTAGCACTACGCTATTTGGCTTCATTTGCATATCAGTAGTTTATTATCCTCTTCGATGTCTACACTGCTAACTGTAGCTAAGCAATGGGCAAACCCACGCATACATGCACAAATACGGGCAGCTATGTCAGAAATGATAAAAAAAAAAAAAAAAAAAAAAAAAAAAAAGGTAAGCTTTACATTTTTAACTTTTACAGGGATTTAGAATGCAGGGGAGTGTAGTGTTGGGTTTGTGGGCATTTGAGCAGACACGCTCATTTCTGTTGACATTTGCTGTTTATGCACTTGCAGGGGTGTGGCTATTTGGACTGCTCGGCAGTCTGACACACCCCCTGCACTTGTGCACGCTCCGTGTTAGCCTTAGAGTTGAGTCAGCATGCCCTCATGAATATGCATGATGGGCTGACATCTAACTCTTAGACTGCAGTTTCTGGGTAAGACTTAGTTAGTCTTACACAGAGGATTAGTGAATCCCAGCCATAGTTAATACAATGTAAACATGTATTACTACCAAAACTAAATGTATATAACAACTTTTTCTTTTGCAGATCATTCTGTGAAAATATTTTATTAGTTATGGGCTGTGTCTGCTTTAATTTTATTTTTAACTTGATTAATTTATTCTTTTGCAATCACATAATTTAATTTATGACTTAGAACTGTTCTATTAACTCTTTGCAACTGTTGAATTAACTATAAGAGACAAGAACTATGTGCTATTGCAAGCATTTATACACTACTGAAAATATACAGTTTCAGTGTCATTTTAACCATAACATTTCTAAACTGTCCATACACTTTAGTTGACAGTGAAGTATACTCTGAAAAATGTTATTTACATATTAGTCCATTAGCTGTATGAATACAATGTTTTAATATAATTTTTTCTCTAGCTGGGGTAAAACCAGTGATATTACAACTTGACAAATTACTTTTGAACTTATTACAATGTATTCTGTACAGTATGTATTTACACAGACTGTTTGCTATTCATGCATTTCAATCTAGTAGGTACCCTGGACATTGCTAGACATTATTTTCATTTGCACTGAATTCTTCTGCGTTTGTACATACAAAGACTGTAAAGTACATTTAGTCTAATCTTGCAAATTTAATAACATTAATATTAAGTAAAATCTTGGAAAATTCTTATGTCTCTTTAGAAATATCTAGTGGAATTGGCACCAAAAGCATGCATTCTGTTATTTTAAACTACATACTCAGCAATTAGAAACATTCATGCTTTTTTATACCAACATTGTTTTGCCAAAAACATATTAAAAATACTGACCATTCTTGTTCAACTTTTTACATATCTTTATTCTCTCTTGTATAGCTGTAATAAAGCAATTTTAAGTCATCTCTTGTTTAGCTTTGCAGTTTAACATGTTTCAAATACATTTTAATACTAAACAATAAAATAATAACTAGCATAAAATATTGTGGACCTTCAGATTTAATCTGTTTACCAATATTTCTAATGTATTAATACCTGTTCCCCCCTCAAAAAGAGTATTGTCAAGAAGGAATGAGATATTATTTCTTCCTGTAGCTCTATTTCAGACCCTTGTGCAGTACTGCTTATACAGTCAGTGTAAAATGGAGAAAATACCCCTCCCCCTGTAGTATTTTGCACTATTGTTTATCTGCTTTACACTGTGAGAATAGAATGTATGTCAGCCCAACACGTTGGTTATACATTTGCTTATTACAATTACCAAATAGTGTTGCCTGTAAACATTTTAACAATTATGTTTTAATAACAATAATGCTTTAGAAAAACTCAAGCTACTTGTATGGCAATCAGTCTTGTTTCTTATCTTATCTTTCCAAAATTTCCTGTAACTATTCATCTAGTCTAGGAAGATCTGAGCTCACATTTTATACTCTATAAACTATAGTTAATTATGTTGGCATTTTTTCTTTAATTTGATTTGCGTAACTATGCATTTATACTGCATAAATAGACATTTATTTTACAATTAGCTTACATGGATTTCAGTATTTATTTATTTAACTGTCCCGCCATTCATTTTACAAAAATTGTTTGACTAATACCATCTGTGATTTTCTTTTTAAAATTCAGAACTTTAACTGTTTGGTGTGGTGTTACTATACAATTATAAAAAAAAAAAGAAATTAGCTTAACTAACATATGTTTATATTTACATTATTTATATTTGTTGTTGTCTCCCTTTTATTCTTGTGCATTGTACTTCAGATAACAAGAAAATACATGCATGTCAGTCTCATGACTTTAAATCTTTATTTAAGCATGTCAGTCTTATGACTTTAAATCTTTACTCTTATTAACTATTTGTATTTAATTTTATGCACTAGAACTGTTTTGTGTAACTATTTTTATTTAATTTTTATACACTAGAACAGTTGTGTACCTTTTAGCTATGCGATTATAATAGCAGTTATATGGTCTAGTTTACTGTACTACTGATAAATGTCTTGCTTTAACTGAATGAAAGTAAAACATTTATGAATGATTTGTCCATACATTAAATTTTAACATGTATGCTTAACCATTTTCAAAACACAAACATATTATAAAATATATTCATTTTGCACAGATTAGCTGTGTATGCAGGAAGTCCCCAGTCTCTGTCAGTTCAGCTAATTTATTTCCTTTATCCTGCAACTGCTGTTGAAGAGTTTCCTGTAATGTTGCATGGTATTTCTGATATTTTTCAGTAACCTGTTCTGCTGAATTTGAAACTCCTAGGCACTTTTGAAAAAATGTATGTATAACTTGTCTAAACATCCTGAACTCATTGTGTCTATCTTTAAGAAGTTTATTACATTCTTTTGTAACAAAATGTACTAGAGGTCCTATTAGTAACTGATTTGACTGTTGCTGCAACTCTGAAATAAATCTTTTACATCTGGTGACAGAACATAACGGTCTAACATTTGAATATAATGTCAGCATATTAACTTTTCTTGGTTCTTTACCATTACATTTTTTGTCTGTGCAGTCTAACCTTTGAATAGTGGCATGCAGTGTATTTTTATGACATTGTACACACAATAAACATTTTTTATATCACTCATGATTTTGTTTCAGATATCAGTCAGATATTGTAATCCCTTTGCATAATGCTTTACTATTAACTTGCAATCCATTTGCATAATGCCTTACTATTAACTTGCCATAATAAGGTTTTACATTTGCTAATATGCTATATATACATTTCATTCTGTTATTATTATTACCTCTATGGCATTCATACTATATGTAACCTAGAAAAATGTTCTTACCAGTCAATAGAGAGGCAGATGGCTAAGCTGCTTTACTGTAGATGGTTGAGCAGTCTCTGTAGTCACTTGTGAAGTTGGTACAGCAAAACTGGCAGTTTCAGTCTTACAACTTTGTATTGTACCTTTTCTGGAGAATTTATGGAACTGCTCACCTTTCTGCACTGCAGTCTCTCCAGATTTAGATGTCTAATGAACTGTATTATTGCTGCAAACTGTAGAAAACTGTAGAAATCTGAAGTATTCACATAAACATTGATTACTGTGCTTTTACACAGCATAGAAGCAGAGCGCAAATTAAAATAATTTTTTCACCTGTGGCAACAGAAAGATATAGGCCATTGATGTCTCATGTGACATATGCTATGTGCAACACACTGAGTATGCACATGTACTGCAGATAGGGCCCACTCAGCATAGTAGATAATGTCACTACAGTGTCCATAAGTCAAGCAATGGTGGCCATGACCTCTACATGGCAGTGTTCTACACTACTGTGTGTCACAGACAGTTGGTGTGCAATACAGGTAATGGCCACCACAATGGTACAGTGCACATTTCATATGCAATGCTGCACCCATCCACTGTATTGGATAGCAGGCACACATCTGCTATTATACAAGAACCAAGGTTTTCCACATAGTCATGTGCACCACTGCAGACAGCAAATGACTGACTTGTACACAGACACTTGATGATGGGAGTACCACATAGGGTCCAAAGACAAACTGTATGGCTTCATCATCACTTGACAGACAATACGTAATGTTACATGCAGACTGACCCACAAGTGGAGTGCATACTGCCCTCTATAGATACTGTGGCTGATGAGAGCCTATACATGTCTTCTCAAACAATGTGGCCTGTGTGTCACATGCTGTGTTTTGTGTTTCAGCATTATACCCTACATTCAAGCTAGTACAGGATGGTGAAGAGAACACCCCACCATGATATGTGTGAAAATGCAGGTAATTACAAGCAATGGCTCAGACATAGTCTAGCATAAACAATAAAGGGATATAGCTGCATGTATATATACCTGTGTTTATATTCACTCCAAGATACCTCCATGCAGGACGGTTTGGAAAGAGACTGCATGTGAACATAACACTCACCAAAGGCAAGCACATTTAGTACCTATATAATATGGAATGTGCACTGTCTGGTCTATCCCAATCGGATGCGATGTAATGCACTTCTTTGGGGTTCAGACATCTGATATGTATATAGTAAGTATGTACCATCACCCTAGCACTGTGGCATTGGATCAGTCTGTGCCATTTGACAGCATAATATTCTTACCTATATGATGTGATATACCAACATTAATGACCCCTCCAGATATTTGCTCATCACTAACTTGGTCATGCAAGGAAGCCACAGATTCTACACTGTCCCTGTAAGGTGCACTCATGATGGCCCACAGCCAGTAGTGTTTCATTTGCATCACATTCAATCTGAATTCCATTCTACTTGGCATCATGTGCATGAGATATGGATGCAATGCCTGCATGATCCTCATATGCTCATCTAATGCATTCACATGACAAACAATGTCATTCCATAGATTCCACTGTTAGACTGTTTCAGCACTATGTGCTACCAACCTTCTTCTGTTGACTCCCAGAACCTCTGTGAGAATCTTATTTTCATTGGTGGTGAACTTATCCTGCCTCTGGAGTAGCCCAGACATCTGAAACACTAAACTGTGTAGGTACTATACACCTAGCGTTACCATACAAATGACTATGCATGTCAAAATTAGTGGACTGTCAAGAAACACACCACTCACATGGGAGCACATACTAAGTTGACAGATGATGATAAAGTGAAGTATGGCAGCTGTTGTGTTAGTACAGCAGTCCACTCAGCACTGGTTATATATGTACAGGATAGAGGCATTCTGAAATCTACCTGGCACTAGTACTAATTTAGAATAATAATGAGAAAAATGCCATGACATAGGCATACATTATGGTGGTAGCACCAGCCATCCATCATTTACATACAAATGTTCAATGGGAGGTGGAATCTTTGTCACATATGGTGCAATATGTCACATTCCTAGCTGTCAGGCAGGACTACAATTCACAAATAACACTGTATTAGTGTGTGAGGTGCAGGAACTGAAAAAGGAGGCAGTAAAGAGCAGTGCATACATTGGCCATCAGTATGTATACCAGACTGCACAATGTTATGAAAAACGTAGGTGTTTGAGATGTCAAGGTGATGTATATAGAATGACGTTGTGACAACCAAGCATGTGAGTAATGATGCAAATACCCACTGGGAAAAAAAATCATATGAATAGGCAGTACAGGCTTCCAATATAACCTAGAGAACTGCAGATGTCTTTGGAAATCATTTGAGTCTGTGTGCTACTAGTGACATAGCAAATGAAAGAGTGTATTACACAGTTGTGGACAGCAAACACAGCTGACAGACTCGGAGGATGCTCACAGACACTGGTGCAGCAGCAAGTGTTGTGGGAACAGATCTCTCTGGAAAATGTTCCTAGTGACCACTGGTAATACAGTACAACATACAGTACTTTTTAGCAAAACCAACAGGCAGAGGTTGAGGATGTCCACAGACACTATTTTGGGAGCAAGTGTTGTGGAAATGGATCTTCAACATTGTGGCAAATATTTCTGTGGAACACAAATAATAAAGTACGGCATACAGTTGTGAATTTTTATTTATATATTTTTTTTCTACATTTAACTGGACAGAAGCTTACCTTTTCAATGGCAACCTAGGAGCAATATATTGTTAAGTGACTTGCTCAGAGTCACACAGTAGGCAGATAGAAGTGGAAGGAATCAAGATGTGTATTTTGGCTACAGCTCATTAACAGATTAAAGCCTTAATCCTTCGCTCTAACTGCTTGACTATCAATATGAGACTGTATGGTATAGGTAATATAACAATTAACATGTTGCAATACACGCTTCCAGACTGCATACTAATAGAAGTTCCAACACAGTAGCATATGTTATGTAATGGATCCACACCTGACTGCCAACAGTGAAACACAAATTTACAGTGATATAGAACATTTTGGTGTGGCAATTAATGTGAGAAGACTAAAACAGGACTGATTTTATTATGAGTCACTTCTTATGCCCAGGGTACACAGTATGTTTCCTGCCACCTTCTTTTGCCATCTGAGTGACTCTCAGCAAGTTAGTTAACCAGACAGTGATCCCAGGTTTTTCCACTGGACTTACCTAGTAAACAAATAGATAAAATATTTTCTTCATGTTATTTATTTCTTTGTTGACTAGGTTAGTCCCAGAAGGCCTGTGTCCTCTTTTCAGGGCAGACCCAAAGTAGTATTCATACTGACTAGGGGAAGTCTGGTAAGGTACTGGGACTCATCCCCTACTAATTTTTGTTGCGGGAGCAGTTACACCTTCTGCTTATGGCAATGCTGTTATGGAGGACAATGTTGATGGGTGGAGGAATGTGAGAGATTTTCATCTCAGAATAAAATGGGGACATAAATCCTGTGAATTCTGTGCAAGATGTTGTTCTTTCTGAACATGGTTTATCTGCAGAAGTTTTGGAGGTTATGATCGCAGAAGCTGAACCAACATTTTTGCAGGTATTGTCATGGACAGATGAAGTTAAACATTGTGGATTACAGCATCATCAGAGAGGCCAGACATGAACTTAGAAGGCAGTTCCAGTTTCAAGTGGGATAACACATTTTCCCACATGCTTTTCGGAGACTCGATGTATTGTTTTGCAAGTTTTAGCTGGGCCTGGATTTTTTCTATGTAAGAAAAAGCTTCTGTCTTGCAACCCTACCCCATAGTCCAGACATATGGAGAATACGGGAGATTGTTGTCACATGTAGTACACAACCAGAACTTGCCAGAAATTCCAGCAGCTCCTTCAGTGTTGCTGTACGTCTCTTGGCAGCCTCCCTGACCAGTTTTCATCAATTTTGGAGGGACATCTAGTTATTTGCAACATCACTGTTGTCCCATATTTTCTCCACTTTTTGATGACTGTCTTCACTGTGTTCCATGGTATATCCAATGCCGTAGAAATTTTTTTGTACCCTTCTCCTGACTGAAACTTTCAACAATGAGATCCCTTTGATGCTTTGTAAGATGTCTGCAGACCATGGCTTTTGCTGTAACAGTCAACTGAGTAAATGTCGGGAAAATACTACTAGGACAGCTGAACTTTATTTGAGGTTAATCAGAGTCTTTTTAGTTGATGGCAGGTGTATACCCAAGAAGACTGAATGTTGTAATTAAAGCAAAGGGTGCTTCAACAAATTAGTTTAAGGTTGTGCAGACTTATGCAACCAACTTATTATACATTTTTTATTTTTATATTTTCCCCCAGCACATTTGTTTGTCTTTCAATTGAATTGTACAGGTTATAGGTCACATTAAAGGTTGGAAAAGTTTTGAAATGAATTATCGTGGTCTTATTTTATTATATCACAAAAACCTGGAATTTTAACAGGGGTGTGTACACTTTTTATATGCATGCAATGAGTGCAGTTTCATGTTTAGACTGCTAGTATTTAGGATCATGACCTTTAATTTGCGTTTTGAGGAAATTTTCATGTTGGTAGTTTTGACCTCATGGCATTGCCTAAAATATGCACTATGGGGTAGGCAAGAGCCTTTGCCAGAAGCCTGAAGCCCAAGGGAGAGAGATGCAAGCCATCTCTGGCAAAGCATCGTGGTATGTCAATCATGTCTTCCCAGGCTGTCAGGTACTGGATCCTCTTGGGATGACACCAGAAACTAAGCCAATTGTGAAAGTCAATCATTTGAGATATATATATATGTATATATATATATATATATATATATATATATATGAATAGATATAGATATATAGATACCTCTCTCATATATATATATATATATATATATATATATATATATATATATATATATATATATATATATATATAAAATGTGTGTGTGTGGGGGGTCTATGTTTCTTGATTGAAATTACAAAATCTCAAACAAGAAACATCGAGAACCATAGCAGCAAAAGAGCACTACATCGAAAGTGCACTTTCAGAAAAGCTGGTTCTCCGAACTGGAAAAAAACAAGAAAAAAACTACTTTAAACAGTATTTTTCAGGGGGAAGCCCCCTTGCACCCCCCTACTTAAATATACTAACTCCGAGATCACACTACAGTGGGAAAAGGATATATTTTTTTATTCCCACTGTAATGTGCTTCAGAGACTGGACTTTTGTGAAAGTGCACTTTCGATTTAGTGCACTTTCGCTTAAATAGGTTCGATCTTCTGGTTGTCGAGAATGTGTGTTTTCGACAATCAGAAATATACCCATATATATATATATATATATATATATATATATATATATATATATATATATGGGTCCCTATCTATTCGTCGACAATTCATTTCACTGACACTCATTTCGTCGACAGTTCATTTCGTTGACAGAAAGATGTGCCCCCTTCCCCAATGTTAGTGGGGCTTCCCCACACCCCATTGTGGGAGCTGTGCCCCACACCCCTAACTATATATATCAACTCCAGGGTTGCACAACATTGGGAAGGGGCACATCTTTCTGTCGACTAAATGAACTGTCGAATTTAAATGAGTGTCAGTGAAATGAATTGTCGACGAATAAATAGGGACCCATATATATATATATATATATATATATATATATATATATATATATATATATATATATATATAGGTTCATAGGTATATATATATATATATATATATATATATATATATATATATATATGTATGTATATCTGTAGCTAGATGTACATATAAAAATATTATTATATCATGAGTGATCAACATGTTAAAACATAGACTCACAAAAGGCTGAACATTCATTTCATTCATTTCACTGAGATCATGGTTGCCCTAACACCAATAGACTGAAAATTTCCAGTCTATAAACCACAAACCTAACACTAATCAGACCACATTTTTCTGAATAGTGGCAGTGTTACAGAAAGAGTTTTTTTAAATAAGTTGCACGGTTAGGGATTGGCGCAGAGTTAAGGTTAGGGTTAGCATGCAGTACTAAGGAGGTCATGGGGCTACACTAAGGCTATATATAAAATTAGAGTCCTCCAACACAAGTTACATTTCTAAGGGTTTGTCTGTTGAAGTTTGCATATTTATTTATTTACTTTAGCACATATCTTTTCTGCATATTCATGTAGCATGTTAAAAGTGAGAAGACAGCCAGTGTACTCAGAGGTGACATAGCATTCTGATATTTTGCTTTATTTAGTTTCTAACCGTGTTTCTTTAGCCCATCCAGTAGCTTAATTAGCCTAATGTCATACTGATGCATGGTATGGCTGCCAAGCAAAATGTCATTAATTATGTCTGCAGTTCCTCCAAAGTTTTCAGTCTTTAACATTGCAGTAGTAACTGTCTTTTTTCAGTTTCCCCGAATGTTTTGGGTTTCTAAAACCATGACTGGAATAGACCTCATTGCTGAGTCAGTGTACAATTAAAGTTCATGAAAGTAGTTTTTTTTCAGTTCATAGGTAGTTATTAGGGTTGCAGTTCAGAAGACCATCAAGGAGCTTAGACCAATTTCCCCAAAGCATTGTTTGGTAAAGTTTTATGATCGAGTCACACATGGGCCAAATGAAGGCTGAGGAAAACAAACCTTGTACCACAGGAAACAACCTGCTTGCAGCTCGTAGCTTTAATTCAGTGTGCTGAGAGATAGGCACATGCAAACTATACCACTCCAGATAAGACTTGAACCCACAACACCTGGGGCATTTTTACAGAAGCCATTGATTTATCTAACACCCTGGGATATTCAGTCTTGCAGTTTGCCATGAGTGCTCTTCTCAGCACTTGCAGTATACCCAGAATTGTTTCCTGCTACAGTTGACATGGGGCTATATACATTGGTAACATATATAAGTACACTTGAAAACTAGTTGACATGGGGCTATATACATTGGTAACATATATAAGTACACTTGAAAACTATTTTATTTATTAGTCCTGCTTCACCTAATATAGTGGAACTGTCTGTGATGCTTACTTCCACATTGCTGTAGATTCTGCTTGCAAATCCTGGTACTTTATAACTTTGTGAGTATCCGTACTTACGACACTATAATCACTGGATGCAGTTATTTCAATGATCAATGTTATTTTCCCTTGGTTTACAAAACCAGGTTTCTTTCATCTGTTTTCTTAACTGTTGATACTTGGTGATCTAATGTGATCTGAACTTCATAACTGTCAATAATGCTTTGCGGTTCATGTTCCAACTTCTTTTCCACTAATTCTATAGTAAAGCAGTTACTCAATCCCCAACACATAAGTCTTACCACAGTATTGTATGTTTTAGTATACAGACCCACAACCATGACTGTATCACAACCAGCAACGAGATGTGCAACTCTTCCAGTTCTGTTTTACAGAACATATATTTGTCTGTTTGTTCAATAGACTTTGCAAAACAACATGTATATAGGCCAGGATGCTGGACTAATATTATTAGTCATTCATCTTTTGGTTTAAATTCATCTTTCCTTAGCTTTTCCTGTATCAAATGTTTGTCAACATGGGGTTGTCCCTGGAGTTTTCTGTATTTGCCAATATATTTGTGGAATTTCCACTTTTCTCTCATTTCCTTTCATTATGGTCCTTTTTTATATTTTTTTTCTATCATTTTGCTTTTGTTCACTGGTTAATAAGTTCATAGGTTGTTACTAGCCAATGACCACAAAGGCCCTTACAAGCCTAGCAGCGTACCATCAACCATTTGAGTCCCAAGTATCTTGGGTGGATACATGGCAGTAAGCAGATAGCTAAGGATTTGCCCGAGGGCTAATAGATTAATACTTTTTTATTGATGGCTTCCATCCAGAATGGACATGGGGGCCAGACAGGGGACAAACTTATAATTTCCCTTCCATTTGTTAAGGTTTTATTCAAATAGGTTCAGGGATGGACTTTGTTTTTCCTGGATGAGGATTCTATTCCACACATGTCTCTCTAGCATGTTCTGTTTATGTCACAAACAAAGTTCAAGTCCCTGGATCTATTATTTCTGGTGCTGTTTGTTTTGCATATGTGCAACAGATCCACTAGGGCTGGATGTGAGGAAGAAATGTAAGCCAGGCAAAGATCCCCTATTATCAGACTATAGGAGACTGAATACTGAGACAGAGCCTTTAGGCAATCATTGTAGAGCAGAGTATTAATGCACTGAATTCTTCTGGTGAGGAAACCATTGATGGTGTTCCAACTGCTGCAAGTGTCTGGTTAGATACATGCCAAATGGGGCATTGTATTCAATGGTAGGTCTGATAAGGGCCAGGTAGAGTGGTGCTATAACTTCCTTGGACCTGGATGCCATACCTTACATATAAGCTGGTTGACATACAATAATTTTATTATCTTAGCTACATGTTGGGCAAAGGCCAGACTGCTGTCTACATATGTTCTTAGATCCCATACTACTGGGTCAACTCTTAGGAGAGTTTTATTGATGGAGTGATTAACTTGCATTGACAGTTTACCAAAGGACATTATAATGCATTTTTGGCACTGAGTTTAGGCCATGACTTTGGCACCAGTCATTTGTCTTTATTAAACCTACTTGCAAGATGTTTGTGTCTTGAGGGGGGGGTCTATAATAGATCCCAGTTTACAGTCATCTGTGAATCTGGTGAGCCAGAGGCCTTTAATGTTAGCCTTAACTTTGAGAAGTAGATGTTAAAGAGGAGCAGGCCTAGCAGGGAGCCCTGGGATACTCCACTGGTAGACCAGTCTCTTGATGATACTGGTGCTGGTGGTGGTCTCACTGTTCCTGACTTCCTGACTCATGACTGTGAGTCAGCCATCAATACAGTGAATTATGTAAGGGCTTATCTCCGAGAGATTGCCAACAATGCTTCAGCGGGGTATTGTATCATATACCATAGTCAGCTCAAGATACGCTGCATCCATTTTACACTCATCCATTACCTTGGTGACCCTGTCAAAGAATTCTACAAGGTTAAGTAAGCATGGTCTTCATTTAGCAAAGCAAAATTGGGATGGGTCCAGTGTCTGTATTTTGCCAGTGTCCTTGTTTATCATTTCAATTATCCATTCCATGACTTTACATATTCATCTTGTTACACTGATGGGTATGTAGTTCCCTGTGTTGGTTGATGGTCCACTGCTGTGGAGGGAAATGACTGTTGTAATCCTCCATTCACTTGTAACATAGCCTATTTCAAGACTGTAGTTACAGAATGACACAAGTGATCCTGTTTGGTCATGTTTTAGATTGTTAAGGAGGCAACCATGAATGTTATCAGTCCCACGGAGGCAGTGTCCTTGGCTTTAGGAAGTGCTGTCAGCACTTGATCCTTCCCGATAGCTGGGGGAGGTATGTTGGAGGCAATTTCACTTGGTGGAGATAAGGAGGAGTTGGGGTGGGGGTGGGGGGTAAGCTAAAAGTATCAGCCAGTAGATTTGCTATGTCACCCTCATAGGTGTAGGTGATAACATTCACCACCAGATCAGCACACTGTAGACTATTACCTCTTAGGTTCTGTACTTAGCTGATGAAAGCATTCTGATTACCCATAGCCTGTGAGGCTACTCATAGTTGGCTTTGTTGTACTTAATTAGACCTCTTAGTTTCTTGTTTAGTTGTATAAGAGAGCACTTTTCTTTAACAGTATTGCTTTTCCTGATTTTTGTCATGCGTTTTCATTATTATAACCCTGTTTAAGTGAGGATTCCATGAGTAGGGCTTGTTTGGCTTTATTTCAACAGCTTCAGTGCAGCCATTCACATGTTTGTATAGCGACTCTTTGAATAATTCTGCATAGGTAGCTGTGGTCTTGGGTTTGGGCAAGCCTTCAATTTTAACAAACTATCGCTTAAGTAGATGTAGTTTGCCTTTGAATACTTCATCTTACTGGTTTAGCTGGATTTTCTGGGTACTTCAATTGAGACAGCTTTATGATCCAACCTCACTAGTAAGGACGTGATGGGGCAGGGTGCAACAATTTCCCATGCTGGGGAGTACCACATACAGTATATTTGAGCCTGTAGTTGGAGTGTGCAGTATCTGTACCAGGTTGCCTGTGTTAGTAAAGTCCAGGAAGCACAGTGCCAGTGTGTTTTTTGCCACATTCGGCTGTTGTCCGAGTCTCATCTACTTCTTGTTTTATTTCCCTTCCCATTCTTATCTGAAATGCATCTGCTAAACTAAGCAAAGATGACATCTTAGACAGCTTCTCCTCCTGCCTTAGAACTTTAACTATGTTTTCATCTGATGAGGTCAGCTTTTATGCATACAGTCCCACAACTGCAATTTTAAGGAGGCCCATACCTTCTTCAGAGCATGGGCTATACAATCTCGGCAAGCACTGATTTTCATATGTCATTCCATGAACATATTGCATCATTCTTGTTTCCTTGTCAATGGATTCAATCTCATTTGGGCCTGTGACACCTGTGCCCTGGCCCAGCAATCAAGGAGCCTCAATCCTCACCACTAACACCAGAGAGAGAGTCTCATATATAAGGAAAAGGATAACAAATACACACAGTAAAGTGTAATTTCCCTTAAGAACACACAGAGATCACAGTCTGGGGCTGGTCACTCCCTTGCTCTCCAGGTCCCCAATAAGACTCCACACTGGCACAGCTATAGGGTCCAGATCTGATCCTAGTTGGGCAAGCTAAAATCTCCAGCACCCTCTCTGTCCAACCAGTGCTTCGTGTCCCTGCCCAAGTAGCTCACACACACACACACACTTTGAGATAAGAGTTTATACAACCACACAGACATTTCTGGGGAAGGTTGGCACAGGTTCTCTAGCTGTGCCCCTTTTACCCAGACTATATGATAGTAATTACTGTCACCACCCAGCTAATACTTATCAGCTACTCAAAGGCCCTTAAAAGGGTGTCCAATTATTACTGTGCAATATCATTATCCAATCGGTAAGTGTGACTAATCAGTCAAGCCTTATTAGAGTGGCTTTGTACAGGATCCTTATATACATGCAATGCACTGTTGGAGCTTAACTTATCTCTATACAAATGCTGCCACAGTTAAAAGGTTTTAAAATATTTTATAATAAATAATTAAAACCACAAGACAATACTTTCTACTACACAGACAGTGCTAGTCAAGAGTTCAGAGATCACACAGAAATACTTAAAATAAATCAGTAGTACAGTTCTGTCATCACAGAAAAACACTTAGTCTAATCTTTATAGTTCCTAGCTAATCTAAAAGAAAACACAACTCTAACATAACTTACATAAGACAACAGGTAGTGTTGTAAGTTGGATAGCCAGACATAAATGCTTAATACCTTCTGATTCTGTCTGTTTACATTACTATTGCAGTTCTGATAAACATTACATTTTTTACACTTTCCTGGTGGTCCCAGACTACACATTAACTACACTTACATTCTTAACATCTCCCTTTTGTTATCTTGCAGCTGGTTAGGAACAGAGCAATAAAAATACATTTGCATGTTTAAATCTAGCAATTTAACTCTTGGTTAAAACAATAGAAAGAATTTCTTCATCTAGACTTTTTGGCACCACTGTCCACTTCAAAGGGTCACCACAGGCTTTACTTTGGTCAGTAGAGTGCACTGTTGTCACATTTATTTCCAGTTCCACATGTAACAGTATTTCTTTACATTTAAGACAACAAGCCTGTAGTTTACATTCATATTTACAAATGATAGACTTATCTGCACAATTCTACCTGGTTAGGCTGGCAGCCTTCACCCATCTCTACCAGTCTTCAAATTTCTCCCCCCTGGAGAACTCAAGCTAGTTTTCCATGTGACCCTTGAGAAACACCTCTTGAGAGGGTTAGGTCCATTTGAGTGTACCTCACCCCATTCCCTGTCTTGAGAGCCCATCTGCATTGGCATTTCTACTCCCACTGCGATGCTGCACTAACATATCATATGCTTACAACCCCAGGCTCCATCTTAGCAACTTAGCATTTTTCTGACTGGCTTTGTTTAATGATGTTGGGGTTGTGATCTGTCATTACAGTGAATTTTATTCCATACAGATAAGGCTGAAGTTTCTGCAGTGCCCACACTATGGCTAGACATTCCTTTTCTATAGCCGCATAGCATTCCTCCCTGGGTTGGACCCTACAAGTGAGATAAATCACTGGGTGCTCTTCCCCCTCTGAAGAAATCTGGCTAAGTACAGCCCCCACCCCATGGTTTGAAGCATCCACCTGCACAACAAATCCTTTGCTGTAATCTGGACTGGCTAAAACAGAGGACCTCCCAAAGCTTCTTTAAGCTTCTGGAATGCCTGCTCACATGCTGGAGTCCACACTATCTTATCTGGCTTGCTCTTCCTTGTCGGGTCTGTGAGGGGAGCTGCTATGGTACTATAACTGGGGACAAACTTTCTGTAGTACCCTGATATCCCTAAAATGTCCTCACTTGCTTTTTATAACAGGTGCAGGCTACGCCTGAATGGATTTGCACTTTGGCAGGTTCTGGCCTTATCTTACCACTCCCCACTCTATGTCCTAGGTAGGAGACCTCTGCCATACCCACCTGACATTTGCTCAGATTAATGGTCAACCCTGCCCTCTGTAGCCTTCCCAGCACCTCCCTGACATGCTGAAGGTTCTCTGGACAGGAATGGCTGTAGATGGCAATGTCATCTAGGTAAACAAGGGCAAACCCTCCTGCTTCTGCTAGGATATTATCTACAAAAGAGGTCACAAAGGCTGACTTCTCTCTAGCACTGAGAGTCAAGGGCACCTGCCAGTAACCTTTAGTAAGATCAATGGTTGTAAGATACTTAGCCCCACCCAGCCTCATCTGTCCTAGGCATGGGGTAATCATCTGACCCTGTGTGACTGTTTAACTTCCTGTAGTCCACACAGAACCTGGTGCTGCCATCCTCCTTTGGCACCAGCACCACTGGGGAGGCCCAGAGACTGTTGGACTCTTGAATCACCCCTAGTTCCAACATCTCCTGTACCTCCACCCTCATGGTCTGTCTGACTCTCTCAGACACCCTATAAAGGGTCTGCCTAATAGGCCTTTGGGGTCCTGTATCCACCTGGTGCTGCACCAGGTGGGTGCACCCTGGTTTCCCAGTGAACATGTCACCAAATTCCTGCAACACTGCTCGGATTTCTCAAACCTGGGTAGGAGATAGCTGCTGGGACATTGCTACCCCTTCCACTGAGGTGTCAGCCTGAGCCTCACTGAGGAGATCAATCCTTGTGAGACTAGCATTCACCTTCACACTCATCTCAAATTAAATCTAGAGGTCTCCTCACCCTATGCTCATACAGCAACTCAAAGGGTGAAAAACCTGTGGATTTCTGGGAAACTTCTCTGTAAGCAAACAACAGAGGGGAAAATATTTGTCCCACTCCCTCTTAAACAGATCTGCAAATGCCCGTAGCATGGACTTGATTGTAGAGTTTAACCTCTCAATAAGACCATTAGTCTGTGGATGGTAGGGTGTGGTCTTCATGTGTTTCACCCCACAGGACTTCCACAGACAAGCCAGCAGGTCTGACATGAAATTGTCACATCTGTCAGTCAGTATTTCTTTTAGGAAACCTACCCTGCTGAAAATCTCCTCTGCCTCAGTGCAGGACAAAGCCACTGCCTCAGGGTATCTTGTAGCATAATCCACTACCACTAGGATATACTTATTTCCCTGTGGAACATGGGGTACTCAGAGGACCCGCAATATTCATTACTTCCCTCTGAAATGGCTCCTCAATCACAGGCAAAGGCATCAAAGGAGCTCTCACCTTGTCTCCTGCCATGCCTACCTTTTGGCACTGCTCACAGGTCCTGCAGTACCCTGTTACATCTTTGGAAATTCCAGACCAATAGAAGTTCTGCATAATACACCTCTTTGCATGTTTTATGCCTATATGACCTGCAAAGGGAATATCATGGGCTATGGCTAGAAGCTCCAGATGGTAGGCTCTAGGCACTACCAACTGTTGTAGTCTCTCACCTTCTAGCCCTCCCTCAGAGATCCACTCTCTGCATAGGAACCCTTTGTCCCAGTATACAGATTCCCCCTCTCTTTGCACCAGATGCCTCCCTAGCTACCTGCCTCAGGCCTTGCAATGTAGGGTCTGAGAGCTGATCCTATCTCAACTCTCTCCTTGTAACCCTTCCCGGCTCCCCTTCCACAGGAAGCCTGGCATCATCTGACAGTAATGCCTCACTGTCAGCCTGGGTACTACTACTCACTTCTACCTTTGTGGTCACTCTGTATAAGGGACCATCAGTACCCACAAGCAGCTGTGGCTCACCTTCAGTTTCACTGCTACAGAGTAGCTCCCTCCCTGACGTAACCACCTCACCAGTCCTGGCTGCAAGTATGCAGTCTGTCTGTGTCTCCCCCAGGCTACCAGACCCACATGCTTGTCTCCTAGCCTTACTGCATGTAACTGCATAAGCACATGGTACTGCCTCATCAAAATCCTTCCCTCTCAGGACATCTGCAGGATGGTAGTTTAGTACCCCTGTTGTCTCAAGACAACCTACTACTGGAATTTTGTCTATCCCACTTACTGGCTCCCTCATCTTTGGTTCCCCACCTTGCTTCTGTGGACATCTGCATGCCACGTGGCCCCACTGGTTGCTTTCAAAACATTTAACCCTAGCTCCTGGACATGTACCTGGACTAGTGGCTTCCCCTGCTACTGGGAAATTCTGTAATGGCAGTCTGTGATGCCCACCATGGGTTCCTTTAGACCCATGAGCAGTACTGGGGATCCCCTTCCTGTGCAGGGCTGCCCTGCTTGCCAGGTATAGGTCTCCCTTCTTCCCCAACTCATCTGAAGTAGCACATTGTCTATCTGCTAACCACATCCTCATGTCCTCAGGCAAAGTGCTAAGGGGTTGTTCCCTCACCAAAAGGTCTGCCAGCCATTCTAAAGTGGTGACCTGACATCCACTCACCCACCTATGGAAATAAGTACTCAATTCAGCAACATATTCACACACACTTTCATTTACCTTGTGTCTATGTTCACAAAACTTTTTCCTATACATTTCAGGTGTTAGCTTAAACAGTTCAAAAAGACAATTTTTTACAGAAGTATAATCAAAACATGCAACGTCAGACATTTTAGATAAAACAGTTACAGCTTTACCATGGAGTAAGGGGGTCAGGAACCATACCCAGAGCCCTTGGTCAACTTCATACTGTTTACACACCCTCTCAAACATATGAATGAAACTATCAAAATTATCCCCCTCTTTAAACTGCGGAAGAAATTTACTGACCTTTTGTGCTTCTGGGGTCCAGTTACTCCCTTCCCCATTACCTCCATGTCTCTGGTGAAGAGTCAGCATCTCCTTCTTATGCTGCCTCTGTCTCTCTTGTTCCTCAGCTTGCAGACATAACAGTTTCTCATTCTCCTCAGCCTGCAAATGTTACAGTCTCTCATTTGCTTCTAATTCCACACGCCTGACCTCCAACTCAAGTCTCTTTAGCTCCAGCTGGATATTTAAGTCCACTGCAGAAAGTTTGAGCTGTCCATTCTCCAAAGGAATTATATTTCCACTGCCAGTCTGATTGTCCTCCTGGTTGCTGTTTTCTGATGCAGCTGTAACCAAGTCTGCAATCAGGTCTGCCTTAGTCGGGTTTCCATGCACCAGTCCCCTAGCCTGGCACATCTCTACCAGCTGGCTCCTTGTCAGCTTTCCATACTCCTCTACTGACATGCTACCTTCTCACCCTGACTAACTAAGCTAACAAAAGAAATAAAGCAATTGTGATCTGAACTCTGAGTATTCACTTCTTGGCTGTTTTAGAGTTCAAAGCACCTTCAAAGCTCACAGTACACAAGCTACAGGATTCACTCTACCCACACCACTACAAGCCAATTAGTATTTGCCAACTAATTAATATAAACTGAAATAACACCAGGAAAGAAAGACGAGATCCACACAGTTTTTGTATTAAGCGCTTTTGTTTTTTAATAAAAACTTCTTCAGAATACACATCCACAGTGAATCAAACCTTTTTATATATAAACACACCCCTTCTTAATTAATGACATCACAAATTGAATTAAATTACATCAATACAGCCCCATTAAGGCATCTAAAATATTAGATAAATTTCAAACCATGTTCCATTTGAATAAAAAAACATATAAATACATCATGTCATATAAGCAAATTCCAAAAACCAAGGTAGAAACAGCAAAAGGAGACCTCCAAAGAAATAGCGTATCCAAATTTATTTATCCGCTTTCGTCAACAAGACTTCATCAGAATACAAAAGACAAAACATAGCAAGTTTAAATAGTTAAAAATAAATTAAAAACCAATCACATGTTCAATTAAAAAGTTACATTGGCAATTAATGTTTAAAGGAACCCATGAAGTGTTCATACCAAATGAAAGGAAACACTGCCCTTGTCCTTATTAATCCTAAGTTTCCGATACTTCAAGTAACATTTTATATTAATAGTATTGTTAATACCAGGTGGACAATCAGATTTCAATCTGATCTGCCAGTTGGTTTCCCGCTGCATTAAATAGTTCTTGAAATCACCATCCCTTAAGTCCTTATGGCATACTTCAAGAACAGAGAACAGAAACTTTTTAAAGGAGGGACAACTAATTGAATGTTTATACAAAGCGTTGGTAACATCACATTTTTTAATACTATACAAATGTTCCCTAATCCGAATTTTCAGCTGTCTGGTCGTCATACCGACATAGAAAGCGGCACACGAGGAACACAATGCAATGTAAACAACACCTTGGGTGCAACAATTTGCGAAGCTAGGTACCATAAAAGTTCTATCAACTGAGGCCACTGAAATAAAGGGCCCAACAGAAATGTACCTGCACATGTTGCATTGATTGATGTCATATAAGCCACAAATAATTTCCTAGCTTTTTATTGCTGTAGTTCACAAATAACCCTCAGATTTTAATCTAAGGGCAGAACTAATAGATATATTTTTGTTTAAGCCTGGAAATAATATTGCATTTGTTCTTAGCTGCCATATAAGTTCCCTGTTTTCCAAAAAATCATTCAGGGGACCGCCTCTATCTCCTACTGTGACTTGTTCCAACACTGAAAATCTAAAATCGTGTCCCTCATTGTTAATAATATGCACCGCCAAAACATTTTTATGTCTTGTTTTTTAATATCGTAAAAATGCTGATACATTCTGCTCCTAAGAGCATTAATAGTCTTACCGATATAAAAACAAGGACATTGCGTGCATGTCCCTATATAAACAACAGCTTTACTGCTGCAACTAAATTTTTTCTTATATTTATATTTCCCATAATTTGGGATAAACAACTCCATTCCTTCTAAAATGTGTTTGCACTGCATACAAAATCCGCATTTAAACATCCCCTTGGTCCCAGGATGAATTTCTTGTACCCTTTCCAACATATTTTTAATAGTAGTGTCCTTTTTGTATATAATATTAGGTTCTGTTCCCACTATATCCAAAAATTCTTTATTGGTGTTAAATAAATTCCAGTTCAGTTGAATAATATTCCTAATACTTTTAAACTGTTGATTATATTTAAAAACACCAGCTCTATGAAACAACTTAATGTTCTGTTTTTGGGAACTTTGTGTACCTTCAACCAAGCTGTCTGGACCCTTACCCAACAATGGAAAAAATATTCCTTGTTCCCTCTTGGAAACCAACTAATTAATATGTGATGTGGATATCCCACTGCTGCCAAACAATTAATATGTGAGGATATCCCAACCACTGCCACCAATTAATATGTGAGGTGGATATCCCAACCACTGCCACCAATTAATATGTGACACACGTGCCCTGGCCTAGCAATCAAGGAGCCTCAATCCTCACCACTAACACCAGAGAGGGCATCTCATATATGAGGAAAAGGATAACAGATACACACAGTAAAGAGCAATTTCCCTGAAGAACACACAGAGATCACAGTCAGTCTGGGGCTGGTCGCTTCCTTGCCCTCCAGGTCCCCAATAAGACTCCCCACTGGCCCAGCTATAGGGTCCAGATTTCAGCCTACCTGGGCAAGCTAAAATCTCCAGCACCCTCTCTGTCCAACCAGTGCTTCGTGTCCCTGCCCGAGTAGCTGACACACACACACTTTGAGATGAGAATTTATACAACTACACAGACACTTCTGGGGAAGGCTGCCACAGGTTCTCCAGCTGTGCCCCTTTTACCCAGACTATATGGTAGTAATTACTGCCACCACCCAGCTCATACTTATCAGCTACTCAAAGGCCCTTAAAAGGGATTCCAATTATTACTGTGCAATATTATTATCCAATTGGTAAGTGTGACTAATTAGTCAAAGCTTATAAGAGTGGCTTTGTACAGTATCCTTATATACATGCAATATACTCTTGGAGCTTAACTTATCTCTACACAAATCCAGCCACAGTTAAAAGGTTTTAAAATATTTAATAATAAATAATTAAAACCACAAGACAATACTTTCTACTGCACAGACAGTGCTAGTCAAGAGTTCAGAGATCACACAGAAATACGTAAAATAAATCAGTAGTACAGTTCTGACATCACAAAAAAACACTTATAGGTTCATAGGTTCATAGGTTGATACTACGCTATTGGCCCTAGGGCCTATACAAGCCTAGCCATAACAATTCCCTGGCTATTTCTTCCCACACTATTTACTTTCCTGTACCCTTATCTAGCAGGGTGACTGATGTGATCCCCAGGGTGAATTTCCTTTTTCCCATCCAATCATCAAGGTTCCTTTGGAAGAGGGCCAGGAGGGCCAAGGAGGCACTCTGCTTGACATGTATGGGCAGTCTATTCCAGAGTTTGGGGAGTCCCTGTGTCAGGAACCTATCCCTCAAGTATGTTTTGTTTATTGTGATGCCAAGGTTTAGATCCCTGGAGTGTGTGGCTCTGAGGGATTGGGATTTTTTTTAAGTGTAGCATGTCCAACAGCTCTGGGTTTGATATGGCCTTGTATGTTAAGCAGAGATCGCCTCTGAGTAGACAATATGCGACAGAGTATAGCTGGAGTTTTTTAAGGTTAATCTTAATATACTTAGTCTTATCTTTATAGTTCCTAGCTAATCTAAAAGAAAACACAAGTCTAACATAATTTATATAAGACAACAGGCAGCGCTGTAAGTTGGATAATCAGGCAAAAATGCTTAATACCTTCTGATTCTCTCTGTTTAAATTGCTATTGCAGTTCTGATAAACATTACATCATCTTTTACACTTTCCAGGTGTTCCCAGGCTACACATTAACTACATTTACATTCTTAACATCTCCCTTTTGTTATCTTGCAGCTGGTCAGGAACAGAGCAATACAAATACATGTGCATGTTTAAATCTAGCAAGTTAACTCTTGGTTAAAACAATAGAAATAATTTCTTCATCTAGACTTTTTTGGCACCACTGTCCACTTCAAAGGGTCACCACAGGCTTTACTTTGGTCAGTAGAGTGCACTGTTGTCACATTTATTTCCAGTTCCACATGTAACAGTATTTCTTTACATTTAAGACAACAAGCCTGTAGTTTACATTCATATTTACAAATGATAGAATTATTTGTACAATTCTATCTGGCTAGGCTGGCAGCCTTCACCCATTTCTACCAGTCTTCACAGGGCCCATCTGTCACACCAAGGCTGTAAATCAGAACTGGAAAAGCACATTGATGTACAGCTTGAACTTTATTCCCAGATGGCAGAATGGTTTTCAATATTAGGTTTAATCTTCTGAAGTTTTTGTTACTTGGTTTCATTTGCTCATGTTTTATTGCTGACCCTTCATCTATTCTCAAATATTTATACACTCTATCCTGATGAAGTTCCATTATATCACATTCCCCTCCCAATCTGATCATTTCTTTATGCAACATATTTTCCTGTGAACATATGTCATTCTTATATCATCTGAGAAAGTTTTAATCACCTGTAATTGTGCTATCAGATCCTTATCTGTCTGTAGTGGATAATACTCTTTCAGATTTTATTTGTTAATGTCTTGTGGGACTGTATAGATTCTAAATCTGTCTTCCATTACAGCAGTTAACATATTATAGCCCATTTGTAGACTCAGGCTATTTAACAGTGACACTTAATAGTTCTACACACACATGGTGTGTGTATCAGTGTCACAGCTTTTGATGACAATTTATGTTATTTTTTTGTTTCAAGCAACATAGAACACACAACATGTTCTGTATACCTGTTTCTGAAGAAATTATACAATTCTGTTTTATTTAATTCAGAGAGAAACCTGTCTAAATGAAAATGTATGGCATTTTCTTTTCTTTAGTTCTGCACTTCTCACACAGTTTGACTGCTCCAGTTTTCTAACTGCAAATTGTAGGCACTGCCTTTGCAAACATACACATTTTCCTATCACACAGCTTCTCTACTGCTTGCTCGACTCAGTTACTACTCTGCTCATTATATGTTACTGCAATTTGCATTTTCATGCATCTGTTCTAAATTCTATTAATCATGTTAGCAGGGATGCATCTTTACCATGCATATTGGATTATTTTAATTGAGCTTGCAGAGTTACTACTTGCAAAAAACATGCCTGTATACTTTAATTTTACAGTACCTAGGTACTCTATTTGGAGTTCCAGTAACATAGCTTATCTCAGTTTCATTGGAATGATTTACTCAACTCTTCCATAGCACACAGCTTTTTATCACTGAAAGACCATTCATTATATCTTATACTTTCAGATTTCAATCTATTTTTGCAGGCCAGTCAACCATCACAAATCTCAGAATGCACGTCTGTTCTTGGCCATTTCTGGTTACCTTGCTCTCAGCTCAGCTTTAATAAGGAATGTTATGAAATCTTCTTTAATGAGAGCATTCTTACTCTGTGATTTCATCTGTATTATTATCTGAAATTTCAGGAAACATAATTCTGAAGAATCTATCTGTATTACCCTCAATGTTATACACTCTGTGATCTATATGATAATTATAAGCTGTAAATATTACAGAAAATTATCATATTCTTGCAGAGGTTATTGTATATAAATTCTTAATTTTCATCAAATAATGTTAATAATGGTTCATGGTAAAAAACAAACACACCATCAACTGTGAGGACAGGTCAACCAAAGCATAGATGGGTGTGTATGTTAGCCATCTTGGTAGTGTATATGTAACACTGCTGACAATATGAAAAGTAATATGCTAAACACAGCAAGATGTAGGCTTGTCATATACTGTCCACATATAACATGGTGACAGACGTCCTTACACTACGATATAATTTAGTATGTGTTAAAGCACAGCTAGTGTAACGTGTGTAGGAAACAAAATGCATAAAGTGTGTGAGCAGTGAGACCATACCTCTGTATCAGGGACAAATACAAAAATAATAAAGAGGCAAGCAGGGGCATAGCTAGATTTTGGGAAAGGGAGCATTCATCTCAGGTGTAAGGTATTGGCGTGACTGGTCTATATCACCTGATTGCTAGTGTGCTGCTGGTTTTTGTTTCTGTTCCAGCATTTCTGAGTGTTGGTACAGAAATGAGGCATGCAATGGTGGTGATGACATCTACATGACAGCGTTCTACACTACTGTGTGTCACAGACAGTTGGTGTACAATACAGTTAATGGCCACCACAATGGCACAGTGCACATTTCATATGCAATGCTGCACCCATCCACTGGATTGCAGCAGCAGGCATACATCTGGTAGCATACATGAATTGAAGTTTGCCACATAGTCATGTGTACCACTGCAGACAGCAAATGACTGCCTTGTACACAGACTCTCGGTGGTGTGAGTCCAACCTAGGGTCCAAAGGCAAACTGTATAGCCTCATCATCACTTGACAGACAACAAGTAATGTTACATGCAGACTGACTCACAAGTGGACTGGATACTGCCCTCTGTAGATACTGTGGCTGTTGAGGGCTTCTGCATATCTTCTGAAATACTGTGGCCTGTGAGTCACATGCTGTGCTCTGTGTTTCAACGTTATACCCTAAACTCAGGCCAGTATAGGTTGATCGAGAGGACACTCCAAAAGGAGCACATAATATGTGTGAAAAAGCAAGTAATTACAAGCAATGGCTCAGAAGTAGTCTAGAGTAAACAATAAAGAGGTATAGCTGCATGTATGTTTACCTATGTTTATCACCATCTCAAGATGCACCCATGCACGATGATTTGAAAAAAGACTGAATGTCAGTATAATTCTCACCCAAGGCAAGCATATTTAGTACCTGTATAATATGGAATGTGCACAACCCAGTCTATCCCAGCTGAATTCAATGTAATGCACATCTTTGGGGTTCACAAGTCTGATATGTATATACTAAGTGTGTACCATCACTGCAACACTGTGGCATTGGATCAGTGTGTGCCATGTGACAGCATATATTCTTACCTGTATGATGTGGTACACCAATATCAATGACCCCTCCAGATATTCGCATATCACTACCATTGTCGTGTAAGGAAGCCACAAATTATACACTATGTAAGGTGCATTCATGATGGCCTACAACCAGTGGTGTCGCTTTCACATCACAATCAATGATAATTTCATTCTGCTTGGCTATCATGTGCGTGAGATGTGGATGGCATGCCTGCATGATCATCTTATGCTCATCTAATGTATTCACATGACAAACAATGTCATTTCATAGATTCCAGTGTTAGTCTCTATCAGCTCTATGTCTTACCAACTTTCTTCTGTGGGCTCCCAAAACCTCTATGAGAATCTTATTTTCATGCGTGGTGAACTTATCCTGCCTCTGGAGTAGCCCAGACATTTAAAAAGACAAAACGGTGGGAAGGCCCATATGAGCAATGGAAATTACTTTGTAAAACTGATGTTACCTTGAGAACTTATCGCAAAACATATACTATGTACAGCAACACTAAAGTGTGCAGTACTATACACCTGGTGCTACCACATAAACCACTATGCATGTCAAAATTAGTGGGCTGTCAAGAAACACACCACTCACATGGGAACATATATTAAGTTGACAGATGTGACAATGTGAAGTATGGCAGCTGTTGTGTTAGTGCAACAGTCCACACAGCACTGGTTGTATATGCACAAGACAGAGACATACTGAAATCTACCTGGCACTAGTGCTAATTTAGAATATTAATGTGAATAATGACAAGAATATCATGACATAGTCATACATTACGGTGGTAGCACCAGCCATCCGTCGTCTGCATATACATGCTCAATGGAAGTAGGAAGTCTTTGTCACATATGGTGCAATATGTCACATTCCTGGCTGTCAAGCAGGACTACAGTTCACAAATAACACTGTATTAGTGCCACCTTCCTTTACCTACTCAATGACTCTCAGCAAGTCAGTTAACCAGACAGTGATCCTAGGTTTTTCCACTGGGTCTACCTAGTAAATAAATAGATGAAATATTTTATTTATTTTATTTATTTCTTTGTTGTCCAGGTTAGTCCCACAAGGTCTGTGTCCTCTTTATTATAAGTTATGAGTGAGGATGTGTCTGCTGAAGTGAAGACTAGATTGCAATGTAGTGTTTTGCTTTGGAAAATAACAACCATCAAAATTATATTGAAAATAATTTTGTGGACATTTTTTGGATATTATGGTAAAATCTTTGGGAATTAGGTAAAAAAAATGAATTAACATTGAGTCATTTGATTAAATGTCAATTTATTTTTTCAAAAACTGAAACCTAGGCTTGAGCAATATCCCTGGAATACATACACATTTATTCAGGCAGTGCCTATATTAAAAAAGAAGCTAATAATAAAATTTCAGACTGATATGTTAACTGCTTCTGAAATTCAAGGGCATTTTGCAGGATATTTTAAAACAATTCATAATACCAGTAAAATGTATGATGACCGATGTTTATGGACTGACGACTGTGAATTATGGTTGATGTTAAATAAATGCAACAATAAAATTACGTACATATCCTGTGCTATTAACATACAAGGAATAATAGTTACTGTTCCTTATATAGCACCACCAAAATGTGTTTTCATTGTGGTTTCGAGTCCCATCTTATACAAGTATGCTCTAAATAGCAATGTTAGCACTGTGGGCAGATAGGTATAACTAACTGCATATTAGAGTGTATGTACTTTTTGTCTTGACACTGATTTGCCAATATAAACAATTCAGAATAATAAGGGTAAAATGCTGTAGGGTGGTTTCACATCTACAAATATAGATTGGGAGTAAGATACATCTGGAGACATACCTGTGATTTTGCAACCATCACTCTACGAGTGAAGGGAGTAAGAAAGAAGATGGAGAAGGACCTGATGAACAGGGTTCCTTGGATGAATGGACGCTATCTGATGTTATCTGAAGTACAGTCATCCTTACATAGAGCAGATGATAAAGAACAAGACCAGACAACTAGAGGCAGGTTAAGAATCAAAAAAATAAAATTGTTAAAAAATAAGGTACTAAAAAAGGAAAAGGGGTGACTTGTTTTATAATTTTATTAAATGTAACTATATTTAATGAGGTTCATTGTTTGACAGTGTGACAGTGGTGAAAATGGTTAAGAAATATATTATCTGTCTTTTGGATATACTGCAATTATCCACACTAAAAAGAGAATACATCTTAGCATTCTGGAAAGGAAAGACAGAGTGGAACTTGAGTTAACAAATATTCTGGATTACAAGTTTTAATAACTATATCAGATATTGAGGTTATAGATGTTTGATAATTCACACTATCAGAATTTTCTTATTTGATTGTCATAAATCCAGAAAAGCATTTCTGTTAATAGTCCTTTATGCCAGTTCAGCTTTAATAGAATGTACTAGAATATTTGAATCTCTCACTGGAAATTTAGGAATACAGATGCCTATTGTAATAGGAGGAGATTTTTAGCTGTGATCTTCATGAACTCAAGCAAAAAAAACAATTACCACCGATATTAAAATCTATACATCCTTCAAGGGTGATTTTGATATACTTTTAGCATCTGATAATGTTTACACCTATAAAATGGGGATATTTAGTTATTCTTACCTAGTTCTATATATACTGTGTTGTATGGTAATGTGGTAGTAGGTTTTTCAGACCTTAAAGTTATTCAAGCTATTTTTGTAGAAATGTGGAAATCTGTAAGACAGGTAAGGTGTTACATTTGCTTCAACAGGAAAAAAACATATTTATTCTCCTTGCCTAAGGATATGCTTGATTGTTTATGATTCCTGAAGTAGCTGGTGGGTAGCTTATGCAACTAAATATAAATCTATACATTTTCAGATGGAGAAGTAATGGTGGAAGAGTAAGAAGGCAATATTACTAGGACATTTATCAAGAATAAAATGTAACTATTAGTAAAAAAAAAATGAAGATAGCTGACATACATTGCAGAATGGTTGTTTGAATGGAGTAAAGTGTCTACTCGGGATGTTTTGTGCAGACAATGTTATGTAGTTTGAGGAGAATAGAAGGGGTAAATCTCCTTTTTGGTAAAAAAAAAATGTGCATGAGGAAGAACTCTAGGGGACATAGTAGATAATGCTGGTATGATATAAACCACAAAACAAGAGATACTGACTGCAATAGATGAGAACATTTATAATATGCATACCAGAAAATGTAATGCTTTGGATTTGTATGAGGAATGCCTCATTTTAGAAAAGAGGAGTCGAACACTTTGCTCAAACCATTTATTTTAGAAGAAAGACATGCAGGTAGGTGCGTGCGTGAATGGATGTGCCTTCTTTGAAGGTTGGGCGTCGGGCTGGTAACTCGGCACCGTAACAAAAAAAAAAAAAAAATCCACTGCCAATCATTAGCAGATCAGAGTTCCGCTGTGGCGACCCCTAACTGGGAAAAGCTGAAAGACAATTATTATTAACTGACTATATACAAAAAGGACCATCTGATTCCGTACAAGCATATAATGGAAGGATATGATTTTTTAATCTATGATTTCAGCTGAAAAGTTATATTTTCTACAAGTGATTAATGAATGGTGAGAATATGGCTTAACTAATGCTGCAATCTGTAGTGTAATAATTAAGATGTTATAGAAAAAGAAAAGAGAAAGGATCGATATTGACAAAAAAAGAATACTGGTTGTGGTTAAAAGGTTGAGGAGGCTGCCATGGATTTTTGTGTATTTTCAACATTTTTTGCTTTCATGTTTTTTTATGTTCTTTTAATAAAGGTCTGTAATAAGATTTGCTGCAGATTTTGTGTTTGTTTCTTGATAATAAGATATGTACAGTGCTTTCTTTTAAGTCCACTACTCTTTTGTCTTGTTGTTCTGCATCATGACCACTAGGGGAATCCAATGGGCTGCCACTACCTCAATCAGAGATATCCAACATGGAAGCTGCCATGAGAGATGAAGCAGTGCCTGTTTTGGAAGAAGCAGATCAAGAGGTGACTAAAACCTTTGGGAATGAGAAAATTATTGCAACAGATTTAGGAGGAGATGAGTTAACAGCACAGACATTTCTGAATTTGATGAAGCATAGTGAACCAGAAAAATTGAGTGGAAGAAAGCTGGTGTGATGTATTATAACATTATCTGGATGGAAGAAATGACAGTGGCTTTTGTTGATAAAGCATCAGGAAACACTGATACAGATGTTGCTGAGATTAACTCTTTTTTTCTTATGTATTTGGAAACAAGTGCATGACAGAAAAATGGACTGATGAAAGAAATATGTGGACTGGAAAGGAGTTATCAACATTAGATACATTTTTTTTTCTGTGTGGAAATAAATGGCATTTATTACAGGATCATGAAAAATAAGATGCGGGGGCGTGGCCAAGGATGAACACAGGATAGCAGCAGATTTCTTCAGCTCCACCAATTTCATTACACTGATAGGAATTAATTACTTAAAAATTAATTTTTGAAGTAATTTTCTTTCTAAATATGTTTGTTTTATATAGTTCTTGAACTATATCTAAAAAAGAAAGGAAATTTTAACAATATTCCTGTCAGAAATCACTTTGGAAATTTTCCTGTCAGTTTATCAGTCTGAAATGAGTTCCAGTAAGACAAATTCTCAAGACTCCAGCATCAAGAAAGAACTTCAGTCTCTGATAACTATAATCCAGCAACTTACTGCTAAGATGGATAAAATGGATACTAAAATTGATACCTTCATAGAAAAAACTACAAAACAAATAGACTTGTTACATATAGACCTGCAACAACAGAAGATCCAGATGACAGGCATAGAAGAAGCTGTGAATGACATGGAAAATAGAATCCAAGAAGAGGAAATCAACATTGAGTTTCTGCTGAAACAAAATACACATTTACAAACAAAGCTGGATGACCTGGAAAATAGATCTAGGCGCAATAACATTAGGATTTTTGGACTGCCAAAAAATATTGAAGGTAATAATATTACTTCTTTTTTAACAACATGACTCTCTAAAACTTTAGACTTACCAGAAGCATTCTCTTTTGGTATCAAAAGAGCACATAGATCTATAGATAATACTAACTCTAACAAAAACTATCCTACATCAGTTATAGTTAGATTTCTGTCATCTTTTGATAAAGAGATGGTTCTTAAATCTGCTTGGGCTAAAGCTCCTGTTAAGATTAATGAGACAACTGTGCATTTTGACAATGACTATTCTTCCTTGGTAATAGCTAAAAGAAAAGTTTTTCTGCCACTAATAAGGGAGCTTAAAAAAGCACAGTTTAAAACATACCTTCTGTTTCCTGCCAAGCTAAAAATCTTCCTTCCTGATGGTCCTAAAATTTTTGATGACTTAGACTCTGCTTTACTGTTTATCAAAAAAAATAAGATTTTGGATAAAATAGAGGAAATGGAATGGGCTAGTCCTTCATTAAAGAGACTGGCAACTGAAACTTCGTGGAAGACTTCAGAGAAGAAGAGACTAAAAAACAAATGATTTGTTCTATGTTTTTTTTTTCTTTTTTTTTCTCTCATCATTTTACTTCATTATTAATCTTTTTAAATATAGTTCCTGCATTTCCAGAAAGCCACAAATATTCTGAAAAAAATTTAATCAAAGTTATTCTCTGTGTGCAAAGAAATGTTTTGTTTCATAACCAGTCAAAATATCTGAGGAACTAATAACAAGCTATTATTCAATTTGTTTCTCTTTCTGAAAAAGAGAAGTAAGGTCAGTAATTTGATACATTTTTTTTCTCTTTTTTTTCTCCTTTTCTTCTTTTCTTTGTTTAAACAATGACATTCTATTTAGATTGTGTAGTGGGTAAAGGGTGGGGGAGGGCAGGGACAGAAGAGTAATGAAAATATGATAAATGGAATAATAACATATTTATTCCTTCTAAAAGGTTTATATGTTCTTCAAATGCTATTCCTAATTATACTTTCTTGATTATACTGCTTATGCTTGTTTGTAAATAATCTGTCATGCTTTAACTAATAATAATTAGAACTAAATAATAGTAAATAATATGTTTTATTTTTAACTCTATTAATATAAACAGTAAGTAATATTCCATTGTATATACTTCTTATAGCTTTCTCTTACATTTTTTTATATCTGCTTTACACTCTTTTATTTTCTACTCTCTTTTTCTTTTCTTTATTCTTTCTCTTTATTTTTTTCATATTAATATATAGAAATGCTTTTGATCATATAGACACAGTAAATAATAAGATTTGGATAAAAATTGAGTTGGGACAAAAATATTGAGTTTTATTACTTATTAATAACTTTGGGCTTAATTTCACTTACATAGAGGCTGTAATAACCTGTAAAATACATCGCGAAGGTTTTGTCATGTTTTGATGCATTTACACTGCTAAATGAATGTTTGTCACTAGTTTTTAACAAGTTTCCTGCCAAAATGTTAAGGGAGACAATCTTGGATGTGTGCTACCTCATGAACAGTGTCCTCGAGTTGTTTTAAAAGCTTCAACTCTCAGAATTCTCACAGAGAAGCTGAAAGCAGTCAATTTGACCTTTGACCCAGATATCACACTGACACATCGCAGATTCAGGAAGAACACTCTACCAGGAAGTAGAACTGATGCAAATGCGACTATGTGAAGGAAAATGAACTCTTTAACATTTAAATGTGAGTTATTTTATATAATTACTTAAATATCTATGTTATAATTAATAAAATATGTCAGTTATAATGATTTTAAATGATGCAGTTTCTTGTAGTAAGTAAATGTCTTATTTTAGAAAGCATAGAAAATGAAACATTTATTCAAGTGTTTTTGAAAATCTACTTGACTGCAGCATACTAATTTGTGTTAAAAACTTATGTTCCAAACATATACATTACTATAACTCATTTAACTCATCTGATTGACAAGCATAAATAACTTTATAACTCTATTCTGGAAGAAATTGTCATGTGATATATTTTAAAGCAGTAGTATAGACATGCAAAATACAGATGGCTTTTTTTTACAATAATGCAAGTGTTTCTGAGAATTTGCATAACTATGCAGTATGATTTATAACAATTTCTATAAATATAATATTTTATTCTATTGACAATAATGAGTATGAGTAAAATGCTCATATACAAGCAATTCAAGGTTTTTTTTTGGAAGCTGTTGACTGCATTTACATGACAGAAAATAGATGCATCTTAATATATGTAATGTCTGAACCATATTAGCCAAAGTTTTTGATTTAAATGAATGTTAGAACTTATTTTTACATACTTTTAATAAATTAATATGTAAATATGCCTTCCTTTTTTTTTCTCTCTCTTTCTTTCACTCTCTCTCCCTCTTTCACGTCTTTTATTTCTCTCTCTCCTCTTGGTTCCTAATATCAAGATTATTTGAATGCTATTTGAATACAAGTGTATTATATTACATAGATGTATATAGTAGTATGAATAGTTTAAAAAAAAAAAAACGTTTATTTTAGTTTATATGATGCTGTTTTATCAAATGTGTAGTCTTGTCTTGCTAGATAATTGAATTGAAAGCTGTTAATTTAAGTTAAATATAACCAGTATTAAATTGATAAGGTGGTAGCTGAAGTACTGCTGCTTAGGGTAGGGGGTTAACTTGAGTGGTAAATACTACTCTAAGTTGGAGTTTTTAACTCCAGGCTGGATGCAAGGTTTAATCCTTACATTATTTTCACTTGTTCATTGTTATATGTATATAGTTTTGACATCCACAATATATTTTGTACACTCATTGTCACTACAAACAAAATTGAATCCTATACAAAATCCCATAAGAGATTCAATAAATACAGCTATATTTAAAGGTACACCTAAAGGAGGAGATGTAACATTACTTATGTTGTTATTTGTTATTTTGATCATAAGATTCTTAAGTTTTAAAAATGCCAAATGACATCTTTAAAAGGAATTTCTTTAAACATTAATGGATTGAATAATCTGTGTAAAAGGACAAGCCTAATAAGATACATTAATTTACATAAGGCCAACTTAGTCTTCCTGCAAGAAACCCATCTCTTGAAAAAAGATATTGATAAACTAGCCACAAACAAATATACAGTATTGGTTAGTTCAGAGCACACTCAGAAAAAAAGAGGAGTGGCTATTTTATGGAATAAAAGTATGCCCATTCCTAAAACCATTAAGTCTTATCAGGATGACAAAGGAATGTTTTGTATGGTTACAATACAAATTAATGGGAAGACTTACACTTTAATAAATGTATATTGGATACCTGGAATTGGTATTAATACAGTGAAACATCATCTTGATAAGATGATATCATTCTCTATAGGAGATATTATTTTAGCTGGTGACTTTAATTGTATACTACATGAAAGTGATACTACCACTATAGGCAAAAGAAGAATTACATCTAATGCAAAACATTTAAATGATTTTGCTAATTCTTATCATTTGAATGATATTAATAATCAGATAGATTCAAAATCATTACCATACACTTTTTTTTTAACAGATACAAAACTTATTCAAAAATAGATAGGGTCTTTATTTCTAACCAGATGGTAACAGATTTAATTAATTCCAAAATCATTTCATGTCCTATATCTGATCATAATTCAATTGTTTTTGAATTCATGATAAAAAATACTCATAATGTTCAGATCAAAAGGATACCAGCATAATTAACTCAACTAAAAGACTATAAAGAATATATACTTTCGAGAAGTAAAACATTTTTTAGACATAAATAATACTCCTGAAGTCTTCATTGTCTATGTTTGGGATGCCTTAAAATCATATCTATATGGACAAAGTATCAGATGGTATAATAATAAAAGGAAATCTTGGGATAAAGAATTGTTAGATATTCAAAGTAAATTAGACTCATAAACATAATAATAAAGAAAATATTATGGACAAGAAAGTTATTGAAGAAATAAACAAACTAAATGAGAAATACAAAGAAATTTTAACTCATAAAGTTAAAATAACTTTAGAGAAATACAAGTTTTTGTCTTATTCAATAAGCCCCAAATACTTACATAGACTTAAAAATAAAACAAAAAGGTTGAATAAACAAAACCATATCAAATAAATCTTTTCTCTAAGGAAAAAAAAGAATGTTTCTAGTATACCAGAAATACTAGATGAATTTAGAAATCACTTTAACAAAATTAACCATAATAACATTAACATGGAACCTAAAGATAAAATAAAGGAGTTTATAACCACAAACATGAATAAAAAGCTTAATAAACAACAGATTAAATTATTGGACAAAAGTATTTCATATACAGAGGTTATTACACAAATAAATAAGCTTAAATCAAACAAATCACCGGGAAATGATGGTATTATACCAGAGATATATAAAATCCTTTCTAAAAGTACATATTCACTAATACATAAGGTTTTTATTTTGGCCCAAACTGAGTTAATAACCCCCCCATCTTGGCAATATACATTTATTTTGCCAATTTTAAAACCTAATAAAGATCCAACTAGATGTACTTCATATCGGCCCATCTCATTACTTAATGTTTATGAGTATTTTTGCTGATAGATTGAAGACAATCATCCCCGGCATTATAGATATAGATCAGACAGGCTTCATCGTAAATAGAAATACTTTTGATAATATAAGAAGAACTTTAACATTAATTGATTTTGCAAATAGGAAAAAGAAAGATTTAACACTTATTAGTCTTGATATAAGTTCAGCATTTGATTCAGTAAGTTGGGACTATCTGTTTACCTTACTGAAGTGCACAAACTTCTCAGATGTATTTGTAAATCTAATTGAGCATTTATACAAAGGAACATTGGCTTATATTAAGGTAGGAACATATGTTTCACAAAAAATACCCATTTTAAAGGTACAAAACAAGGATGTCCACTTTCTCCACTATTATTCACTTTAGTAATGGAGCCTTGGGCTAATTTGATCAGAAACAGTACTGACATAGAGGGTTTTGAAATAGATGAAAATACAACATCCAAAATTCAACTTTTTGCAGATGATGTTCTAATTACATCAGCAGGATCTAATTCTTCTATGCAGTCTCTATTTGATAAAATGATGAATGTTAAAAGTATTTCTGGTTTAATATTCAATGAAGAAAAAACTAAAATACTACCTATATATACACGAAAAAATATTCTCATTAGTGATTTTACTAAATATGTACCCAATTCAGGTCAGATAACTTATTTAGGTATAATACTATCTAAAGATATTAAATCTATTATATATAATAATTATAATACCTGTTTTCTTAATATACAAAATCTTTTTAATACCTGGAATAATATGTTTTTTACTATGGAGGAGAGACTTACAATTATTAAAATGATAATATTCCCCAAGATTTTATACTTAATACAATCAATAATACTTCCACCTACAAAAATAATTATCAAGAAACTGAATACACTAATGTTAAATTTCCTATGGGCACCTAATAGACCTAGGATTGCATTAAAGAAACATACTAATAGCTGGTCTCAAGGGGTATTTCTTTTCCAGACTTTAATTTATATACTATCTCTTCTATTGTAAAAGTTATTACTTTATTAATAGATCAGTCATATGTCGCAAAATGGAAAGATTATTGGGAGCTAATTAGTATGCACTTCATGAAAATCTCCTTAACACATAAAAATATGATTGTAAATAACTCCATGTTATGGTTACTAAAGGAATTTTGTACTTCACCTATTACACCTAAACATATGGTTTGTTACCCATGAAATATTATTATTAGCTATCGTAACTTTATATTCATGCACCCTAAGTATAGGGAATGGAATTTTATTATATTCCTATAATGTATACTCAGGGTATGCTTTTGTCATCTACTTCTGAAGGAACTCATTTAGCTATAGATAATGATCTAAAGTACTGGTATCAGTTGATATCTGATAATAAAGTTAAAATCTAGATTTCTTAAAACAAGAATTTGATCTAAGAGAAACTTGCTGGTTAGAGGTTCAGACCTTTAGACAACATCTCATTAATAAAATAGATCTAATGTCTATAACAGTTAAAGAATCTATTCCAACACTGATTGATTACTTGATATTAAATTTACAACATAAAGTTTCTGATAAAGGTAAACTTTCATACATACATAAAATTATCAGACAAGAAACTTTTTACAGTGTAGATACATACTGGAATTATTTCACTTCTATTAATGGGGACCCACCAAATCAACAAGATAAACAATATATATTGGAATCTGTCTATAGAACTACGTCTTCCATTGTCTGGAGACTTTATATATGGAAATTTTTACATAGATCTTTTTATACACCTTTGATGATGAATAAAATAAATAATAAAGATAATCTATGTAAGAGATGTAATGTAGAAATTAATGCTGACTGGGCTAATATGTTTTATGACTGTATAAAATTGAAAGAATACTGGAAGTCAATTAATGAATTTTTGCAGGCTCTTTTTACAGATAATTTCATTATTTCTAAATCTCTTATATTATTCAACACACCTGTACCTCAAAGTGTTAAAAGGTTAAGCTTCCCTTGTTATGGTCTATTCTAGCAGTGGCTAGGAAAATAATAACCAGAAATTGGATTTCAGATACACCTCCTTCGTTCAATGAATTTAAAATGTTATGAATATAGTGTGCCATATGGAAATAAACACAATTAGGTCAAGAACAACTAGAAAAACATCTTATTATATTGTATGGGATAATTTACAAAATTTGTTAAAAAAAATCCTAATTTCAATAGCATGGTATTTTAGTTTATTTAATTGATCTGATTGTAGTGGATGTCTTTGTAAATACTTTAGTTGTTTTGTTGAATGTTATAATCATATCTATTTTTAATTACTTGTATAAAATTGTTATGATATTTCTCTTGTATGTTAAAACAATAAACCTGTTTTGAAAAAAAAAAAGAAAAATAAGATGCAGAAAATGTAAAAAAGGAGAGAAAAAGAGATAGAGAGATAACAGGGTCATATACTGTATCTAAAATTGTGAAACAAAATGAAATAAATGCAATGCCCAGTGGTACATTTAATCTGATTATCCAGGTTTACAGGATATAGGAATATGTGAAGAAAATTCTGAAGATATTAGTAAAAAAGATGACATGGAAAATGGCAAAAATATAGAAGGATAACATACAATACATTCAGTAGAAATGCTGGTAAATATTGGGGGAATGGCTGCTCAGCAGAAGAATATGTATGAACTTTTGTGAAGTCAGGAAGGAGAGACAGGTGAGTTTGACAATGGAGAAGAGCAAGAACAGATGAAATGTGAATAGGATGAAGGGTAAGAAGAGGAAAATGAAAAAGGAGCAAAAATGAAATAGTATGATATTAAGATACTAAGTGTGAATGTCAGAAGTATTAGAAGCTTTATCATGGGTTTGTTTGTAACTGTATGGTGTAAGAAAGGGGGTTATTATTTAACTAGTCTTAAACATGGTTTGTGCCATGAGAATGGAAGACTTCCAATGCTCATCCCCTTCATAATGGAGGACCTTCAACAGATTTTGGAAATTACAGACCTATTAGTTTGACTAGTCTTATTTCCAAAGCCATGGAAAGAATTATCATGGAAATTATCAAGAAGGACATAGATCCATCCAAGTTTGGCTTTGCCAAAGAAAGGTCATGCTTACTTAATCTGATGGCCTTCTTTGAAAAAGTCACCAAGTCAGTTGATGAAGGGAAAATTGTGCATACTGCCTACCTAGATCTGGCTACAATATTTGATACAACACTCCATTCTGGTATTATCAACAAACTTGTGGAACTAGGTATAAACCCTTTTATAATATGCTGGAAAGCTAGCTGGCTCAACAGATAGGACCCCAGGAAGTTAGAACTGGAGAGGCCACTTCCACATAGAGGCCAGTACCAGTCGAGTCCCCAGAGTCATGTGTTAGGCACACTCCTCTTTAGCTTCTAATTCTTGAATGTCAAATCCAGTGTCAAAGGTCTGTGGCTAATCATGTTCACAGATGATTGCAGACTGGGAGCAGTAAGTGAATACCCCAAGATGAGAACAGCCACTGGGAAGGTCTAACACAGACAAATGCTTGGTGCCAAAGCCATGGCTTAAAAGCCAATACCAAGAAGTGCATTATAACACATTTTGGGAAGTTAGCCCCCCGGATAACTACATCATCAATAAAACACCCCTAAATGTTTATTCACTTGTCAGAGATCTGGGAACTCATGTTGATAGTAACCTAGCCTTTGATTGATATCTATCCAAGGTAGTAAGAAAATCTTTCTGTGTTGCTCAACTTATAAGCAAGGGGATGAGATCTAGGTCTAGTGTGGTCATCATATCACTGTATTCGGCCCTCACGAAATCCATCATAGAGTATAATGCTCGCTTCGATATGCGCCTGACCAGACACATGCAGCAGTTGGAATGTCTACAAAGGTTCCTTACAAAAAGAATGCAGGGAGTAAATACATTGACCTATATTGATCACCCAAAAGCTGTGTCTCTTTATTCAATATTGTACAAACCTCTGAAAGGTGATCTTTGCCGGGCATGCAAGGCATCCCTGGACCCTGTTTTAATGAACCTTTTGCAAATCTGCAAAACAAACAGCATCAGATCTACTAGATTAAACTACCTAAATTTGATTGCAACATAAATAGGATAGGTTGGAGACAGATATGTTTCTCACAGAATTTCTATCTGTGGAACAGGCTTCCCAGCCATGTGAAACAGAGTTCTTCCCTATCCCTATTTAAGTGCAACTTAGGCCAATGAATGGGTAATTGGAAATTCATCCCTGTTCTAGTGCCTATGTCTATGATGAACAGAGGCAGTCAGTAAATCACCCCCCCCTTTTAAATCAAAAATTTGGGTAATATTTGGGTTGCACAGCAAGACTTATAAGGGCACTACTGATCGGTAGCCTAGTATACATCTAAGAACGAATGAACCTAACCCCTTGAAGGAACATAGGGCATGCTGCAAGAAACCATTCAAGTCTATGTATGCTAGGTATCAACTTCTTTTGTACATCAAAGCTTTTGAACTGATCTTCTCACCAAATTCAGATTGAAATGACTGAAATAGCTTTTTAGGTTTTGCAATTAAAATATAGAAATCCATCCACTGTGAAATAAGAACACTTTCTAAAGTTGTTCAAAATACAAAATTCTCATCTAACAAGCTCATATCTATAACTTCATCCCTACCAGGGTAATAAATAACTACCCATGCCTTCAGAAACACAATAATATATAATACCATCTAAAAGATTGAAAATCACTACTAACTCTCTCTTCTGCACTAATTCTTCTATAACAGTTCCCATCCTGAAATTGTCTTCCTGTTCCAGATTGCCCCTTTCCATTTTTTACAGATTCTACTTCATACAATCCTACTCATCATCTTCCTGCTTTCTTCTAAGCCTTACTTTACTTCCCAGTTCTATCAGCTGTAACGTATACTGATGATAGTACGCCAACTTTCTGTACAACTTCTTTAAGTCCACTCTCTCACAAGCATTTCTTTATAGCTACAACACCATTTCTGACAAATAGTAAAGTAGTGTGGCTTATATTACTAATGTTGCCTGCATTAATTTTCTAAATCAAAGTCCATGTTATCATTGTGCTTATATTTTGTATACTGTTTCTTCTAATGTTTTTTCTAGAGAACTGTAGTTCTCTATAGTTTCTCTGTATCTTGCAAAACTGCTGCATCATTGTACTGCTTTGGTGCCTTGTTCCTATATAATTTTACTGCTGCTTGTCTTCCCAGGTCTTCATTGAAAAGAGGCCTTCTTGCTCGCAGTTTGAATTTCCTGGTAAGCAAATAAATACACACACACAGACATATCTATCTATATATATATATATATATATATATATATATATATATATATATGTATATATATATATATATATATATTATTTCAGAACACTGATGTTTGAATTACCCGACTCCCACCTCCCTGAGACAAAAGCACTGACAACTTCACAACACCGACATATGAAAGGCAAATTTTTTACATGAGGTAAGTAACCGCTTGGCCATCCCAAATAAAACCATGAAACAAAACTAAACCGACACCACCCTAAATAAATATACCAACTCTGAGATCGCACTATAGCAGGGTTAAGGGACAAAGTTCAACACGATGGCCAAGCAGTTAGTTACCTCGCGTGAAAAGTCAGTGTTTTGGATCTCGGTCTTGTGGAGTTGTTGGTCATTTCGTCTGGGAAATTTCAGTGTTGGTTAAGTGAAACTTCAGTCTACTGAACTAGACCTATATATATATATATATATATATATATATATATATATATATATATATATATATATATATATATATATATATATATATATATACATATATATACATACATATATATATATATATATATATATATATATATATATATATATATATATATATATATATATATATATACATATATATATATATATATATATATATATATATATATATATATATATATACACACACACACACACACACACAGACACATATATATATATATATATATATATATATATATATATGTGTGTGTGTGTGTGTGTGTGTGTGTGTGTGTGTATGTATATATATATATATATATATATATATATATATATATATATCATCATCATCTTCTTTCGGCTGTTCCCGTTAAGGGTCACCACAGTGGATCATCTGTTTCCATTTCTTCCTGTCCTCTGCATCATGATCTTTCACACCAACCGCCTGCATGTCCTCTCTCACCACATCCATAAACCTCATCTTAGGCCTTCCTCTTTTCCTCTTACCTGGCAGCTCCATCCTTAGCATCCTTTTCCCAATATACCCAGCATCCCTCCTCAGCAAATGTCCAAACCAAAGCAATCTCGCCTCTCTTGCTTTGTCTCCAAACTGTCCAACCTGAGCTGACCCTCTAATATACTGATTCCTAATCCTGTCCATCCTAGTCACACCCAGTGCAAATCTTAACATCTTTAACTCTGCCACATCCAGCTCTGACTCTTGCCTTTTCATCAATGCTACCATCTCCAACCCATATAACATAGCTGGTCTCACTACCCTCTTGTAGACCTTCCCTTTCACTCTTATTGGTACCCGTCTGTCACAAATCACTCCTGACACTCTTCTCCACCCATTCCACCCTGCCTGTACTCTCTTCTTCAACTCTCTTCCACACTCATCATTAATCTGAACTGTTGATCCCAAGTACTTAAACTCATCCACCTTTACCAACTCTACTCCCTGCATCCTCACAATTCCTCTACCCTCCCTCTCATTTACACACATATATTCTGTTTTAGCCCTGCTGACCTTCATTACTCTCCTCTCTAAAGCATATCTCCACCTCTCCAGAGTCTCCTCAACCTGGTCCCTACTCTCACTACATATCACAATGTCATCTGCAAACATCTTAGCCCACGGGGCCTCCTGTCTAATCTCATCTGTCAACCTGTCCATCACCACTGCAAATAAGAAAGGGCTCAGAGCTGATCCTTGATGTAATCCCACCTCCACCTTAAACGTATCTGTCACTCCCACTGCAGTCCTCACCAATGTCACACTACCCTTGTACATATTCTGTACCACTCTTACATACTTCTCTGCCACTCCCGACTTCCTCATACAATACCACAACTCCTCTCCAGGCACCCTGTCATATGCTTTCTCTAAGTCCACAAAGACACAATGCAACTCCTTCTGATCTTCTCTGTATTTCTCCAACAACACTCTCAGAGCAAATATTGCATCTGTAGTGCTCTTTCCTGGAATGAAACCATACTGCTGATCACTAATCATCACCTCCCTTCTTAACCAAGCTTCCACTACTCTTTCCCATAACTTCAAGCTGTGACTGATCAATTTTATCCCTCTGTAGTTACTGCAGCTCTGCACATCACCCTTATTCTTAAAGACAGGCACCAAAACACTTTTTCTCCACTCCTCAGGCATCCTCTGACTTTTCAAAATTTCATTAAACAATCTGGTTAAAAATTCCACTGCCATTTCTCCTAAGCACCTCCATGCTTCCACTGGTCATCTGGGCCAACAGCCTTTCCATTCTTCATCCTCTTCATAGCTGTCCTTACTTCCTCCTTGCTAATCTGCTTCACTTCCTGATTCACTATCCCCACATCATCCAACCTTCTCTCTCTCTCATTCTCTTCATTCATTAGTCCTTCAAAGTACTTTTTCCATCTACTCAACACACTCTCCTCTCTTGTGAGTATGTTTCTCTCACTGTCCTTTATCACCCTTACCTGCTGCACATCTTTCCCATCTCTGTCCCTCTGTCTAGCCAACAGGTCCTTTTCTCCTTCTTTAGTGTCCAATCTCTCATACAACTCTCTATATGCCTTATCCTTATATATATATATATATATATATATATAAATATATATATATATATATATATATATATATGTACTTCTATAAAAATATATATATATATATATATATATATATATATATATATATATATATATATATATATATATATATATATATATATATATATATATATATATATATATATATATATATATATATATATATATATATATATATATATATATATATATATATACACATGTATATATATATATATATATATATATATATATATATATATATATATATAATATGTATATGTATATAGATAGATGTACAGGCATACACATACAGAGTTGGATATAACACTAGATGACCTAGTCAGTTGCCTAGAGCCCCTCTAGGTGGGAGAGGCCCCAGCTGCCTGAGGGGCTGCCACAATATTTACCTTTTAATAAATAAAAAGTATTACATGTCTCCTTTAAGGGCATGAAGAATATCCTTTGCTTCTGTGAGTCCATCAATGCACACACCTGTTAGTGTCCCTTTAACACAAAAGATGTTCCAATGTTCCTGCTTCTTCTTCTTCTTCTATACATGGAATTTCAAGATGTTTGACATTCCTCTTTCTTTATTTCCATGTGCAGAATTTAAAGACGTTCCAACATTCCTGCTTCTTTGTCCAGGGAATTACTTGATAAGAAGCCTGCCCAGTGAATAAAGTGAAGCATCAGTAAAGTGTGTGTGTGTGGGTGATGTTTGCATGTGTGTAGATCCTGAATCATCAACACCAACTACCAGGCTACTCAAAAATGAGTTTCATTGTATTTTCAAGTAATTGTGAGTTTCAGTGCAATTTTCAGGAATTGCGAGCTTCAGTGTATTTTCAGGGATATTGTAAGCTTCAAGAGAAGAGAAGTTTACTGCTGCTCAGGCTAAGTCTGTTTTCAATATACAACTGTTTTGTTTAGCAAATGCTCATCACTGCTTGTGCTATACTATCTGAAGTTGGTGTTAGTAGCAGAACAGTTTACATACTTGCTCTTGATTCAGATGGTTGTGGGTTCTACTCTTACACCATGTCGATGGATTGCTGATACTGTGTTGTACTTTAAGGGGATGGGAATGTTGCATTCCTGAGAATGTCCTCCTTTGGATGAGATGCCTACTTACTATGAACCTGTTATTGGTTTGCAATCCATTACCTATTGCAATATTACTAGCTTACTCTTTTTTTTCTAATGTAACACATGCAATTTATTCTTCCAGATCAGCAGGCACTGAATTTGCAGATGAAACACTGAAATACAAAGTTGTTTGCTAGCAGCAGCCTCTTCATTAGTTACAGATCTTTTTAATGTGGAATTATTCAAATGACTTTTACTTTCAGAGATTGTGCATACTGACTGACATTGGTGGATTGTAATGGCAGAAGTCTGAGTGACCTTTTACAGCTGAAATGTCCCAAAATGGGAAAATTTGTCAAGACCTATCCCTGGGGTATACAGTTCATTACAGGTTTACTGCTTGAGGTGGCATCCCCTATTTAGGTGAGTTCTATTAGTGAACCAGTTTGCTACCCATCTGGTAACATACGGATTGATGCCTAGTTGAGAGAGTTTAACTATTATACCCTAGTGGGGAACAGTATCAAAGATTTTGGCCAGGTCAATGTAGGTGGTGTGCACCGTCTTTCTCCCTTCCATGGCTTTGGTGAATGTCTCAAAGAAGTCAACCAAATTTAACAAGCATGACCTCCCGTTGATGAAACCAAACTGTGTAGGATCAAATGTTCGGAGGTTGCCAATGTCCTTGTTAATGAAGACCATAATAATTCATTCCATGGCCTTGCAGATCAGGCTAGTCAGGCTGATGGGTCTATAATTTTCTGGATCAGTAGACACTCCATCTTTGTGCAAAGGGATGACAGTGGCTGTCCTCCACTTGGCTGAGATGAAACCAGTATTCAGGCTTTAGCTGATTAGATTACCTAATGATGTAAGTTCCTGCCAGAGTTCATGTAGGATGCAGCCTGAGATGTTATTGGGTCCCACAGAGGCTGTATTTTTTGCCTTTGAGAGAGTAGTGATGACTTGCTTCCGAGAGATAAGGCGGGGGGTTCAGGTGATGGGGCTGTCCTGATATACTGATGGGAGGGACAGAGGCGTGAAGTTTTCACTGAACCTGTCTACTAGAAGATTGGCTATATCAGCAGAGTTTGTGCATGTGATGTCTTTGACCTCCAACTCTGAGCAGATCTGAGTGCTTCCTTTGAGATTCTGGACATATGTGAAAAAGGCCTTATGACTGCCTTTAGTAAATGTGGCCTGTTTGGACTTGAAGTTTGCTTTGGAGGATTTCACTAGTGCTCGTATTTGCTTGTTTGGGCTAAGGAGAGATTGCTTACAATTAGGCATCTGCTCCTTCTTGGTTCTGGACAGCAATTTTTTTCCTTTTATTTTTTATTTATTTTTTATTTATTTAACATTTGTTTACTGGGAAAGTCCGAATAAGAAAGAAACCAATTTTCAGAAGAGGCCTGGGGAGAAATGCTCCAGATACATGTCTTTGCAATTCAGAAGGAAAGCAAAGCACCCAGAGAAAACCTACACGAACACAGGGAGAACATGCAGACTCCACACAGAAGGCACCCCAGCCGAGGATCGAATCAAAGTACCTTTTGCTGTAAGGCAACAACACTACCGCTGCACCACTGCGCCATCCAAGAGTTATAGATTATAGAGTTTATTTATTGCATATGTCCACTAAACAGGTTTACTGTTCCTTGAGGAGGAGGATTTTGTCCTGTCTGCTATTCCTGATTCCATGCAGCTATATTAATGCTCGTATAGTACTTTGGTGTAAGTTTGAACATATGTGTCAGTTCCCAACGAGGGGGAAGGGGCTGTAAAACTGTTTATATCTTCCCTCGGGAGGTTGTAATCAGCTTTTAGAAGTTTTTTGTTTGACCCTGGGGGTGGGTGGTGAATTTGAAATTGACCGCTTTGTGGTCAGATCTTACCAGGGAGAATATCACTGTAGGGATGCTGCAGTGGTTACTCATGTTGGCTGATACCAAATCCAGGATATTATCATCTCCTGTGGTGATGTCAACAAGCTGGTCCAAGGCTTTTGCTTTGGCAAAATCAAGGACTCTCTGGGCATTTGTGTTTTGGCATGAGTAGTTCTTCCTATCCATGGTTGCATAGTTAAAGTTGCCCAGGATGAGGGTAAAGGGTTGAATCTTGATAGATTTGAAGAGGTCCAGATAGGTGGAGTGGGAATCTTGAGTCAAAGTTGGGGACTGTAGCTAACTATGATTTGAATATGGGTCTTGTCAACAGTTAATTGCACCTGGAGCATCTCCTGTGTGTCATACTGTTTGACCAGCCTGGAGGTGTGCATGTCTTTAATATATATTAATACTCCACCTCCTTTTGCTTTGCTGCCCACAGTTTGGGGTTTGAATCTATGATAGCATGAGTAACCTGGTATGATTGGGGTGCTCTCTGCAGCTTTGAACGAGGTTTTTGTGACTGCACAAATGTCAGCATCTTCCAGGGTTAAGAATGCCTGCAATGAGTGCAGTTTCATGTTTAGACTCTTAGTGTTTAGGAACATGATCTTTAATTTGTGTTTTGAGGAAATTTTCATGTTGGTAGTTTTGACCTCATGGCATTGCCTAAAAATGCACTATGGGTGAGGCAAGAGCCTTTGCCATAAGCCTGTTGCCCAAGGGAGACAGATGCAGACCATCTCCGGCAAAGCATCATGGTATGTCGATCATGTCTTCCCAGGCTGTCAGGTACTGGATCCCATTGGAATGACACCAGAAACTAAGCCAATTGTTAAAGTCAATCATTAGATATATGTGGATAAATATAGATATGTAGATATCTCTCTATAGTAGATATATATATATATATATATGGGTCTACTTCTAAACACCGACACGACGATTCCCCGACACAAAACTCACCGACACCAAATTACCGACATCACACAAACCCGACAACGCAAAACACCGAACATCAGTACACCGACACACGGAAAGTAAACAACACACTACACTACATAGCATACACACTAGCCCTGACCCAAACCCTAACCCTAAGGTCCGACACTATCGCACACATCACCTACCTGCACCCTAACCCTAACTCACTTAACCCACCCCAGCCCAAGCTCCGACACTAATACACACATCACCTACCTGCACCCTAACCCTAACTCACTTAACCCACCCCTAGCCCAAGCTCCGACACTAACGCACACATCACCTACCTGCACCCTAACCCTAACTCACTTAACCCACCCCTAGCCCAAGCTCCGACACTAACGCACACATCACCTACCTGCACCCTAACCCTAACTCACTTAACCCACCCCAGCCCAAGCTCCGACACTAACACACACATCACCTACCTGCACCCTAACCCTAACTCACTTACCCGTCCCTAAACTACATTCCGTCACTAACACACACTTACCTTACCCGAACCATACCTCCGACACAAACACACACTCACCTTTCCCACAGCCTAACCCGACATCCCACATTCTCGAGCACTTACCTGACCGCTCCTAACTCCGTCACCGTCGCACACTTACCGGGTCGCGATCGCACATTCCCTTGTCGGTCTTTCCGCTGTCGGCAAATAACCCTGTCGGTAAACTTACCTGTCGGTCATCTCGCGTCGGTGAATATCCCGTCGGGCAATCGTCGTTTCGGCCATTAGTCGTAGACCCATATATATATATATATATATATATATATATATATATATATATATATATGGGTCTACTTTGTTTCGTTAAATCTCATTTCACTGAATTTCATTTCACTGTGACCACATTGCTGAAAATTCAAATTACTGAAAACTCATTTCACTGAATCTCATCTCACTGAACTGAACTTCGTATATATGGCACTGTGCAGAGCACTGTAAGGCAGGTAAAAGACGTATGCCCTTTTCCCCACTGCAATGCAATCCTGGCATTAGTATATATAGTTGGGGGGATCAGGGGGGCACTGCCTCCACATCGGAGGTTTTTGGGGGCATAGCCCCCCACCTTGTTTGTTTTATATTGTATTTTACCAAAAACTTCAAAACAATACATTTTAAACAATAGACATGCATAGTTACAACACCAATGACTAATTCTCTCAGGAAGACAATATGTACTCAAAATAAGTGGGGGCAACACCCCGTACACCCACCAATGTGGGAGAACTGTGCCCCCCACACACCCCTAACTATTTATACTATTTATACCAGGATCACACTACAGTGGGGAAAAGGGCATATTCCTTTTACTTGCCTTACAGTACTCTACACAGTGCCATATACATACTAACTACAGTTTAGTGAAATTAGATTCAATAAAATGAGTTTTCAGTTATTTGTGTTTTCAGCGATGTTGTCAGGGTGAAATGAAATTCAGTGAAATGAGATTTAATGAAACAAAGTACACCCATATATATATATATATATATATATACACACACACACACACACACACACACACACACACACACACACACACACACACACACACACACACACACACACATATATATATATATATATATATATATATATATATATGGTTTATATCACAATATCGAAACATGATAACATCGAACCCAAGAACCTAAAACTCCAAAAGCTGAGAACAGAGAATTTTTTTCCCTGGGAAAAAAATCGCTGTTCCAGCACAAAACACACAAACATTACAAACTATGTCAGCCCCCCACACCCCCCAAAATGCGGGGCTGTGCCTGCCACCCCCCCACTTAAATATACCAACTCTGAGATCGCACCACAGTGGAGGAAATAGCAAAGCAGCGGAAACGGCCCACCGAATTGTTTCCCCTGGGAAAGAATTCAATGTTCTGCGGCTTCGCTGTTGTCAGTCTTTGAGGTTTTGAGTTCGATATCATAACATTCGAGGTTTTGCAACTTCGATGTTAAGATATAGACCCTATCTATCTCTCTCTCTCTCTCTCTCTATTTATATATATATATATATATATATATATATATATATATATATATAGATATAGATATGTGTAGATCGATATAGATATAAAAGCATTATTATATCAGGAGTGCTCAACATGTTAAAAGATAGACTCACAAAAAGCTATGAAAACATGCTAAAGATTCATTTCACTGAGATCACGGTTGCCCTAACACCAATAGACTGAACATTTCCTGTCTATAAACCACAACCTAATACAGCAATCAGACCAAATTTGTTTGAATAGTAGTAGTGTTACAGAAAGTTTTTTTTTTTTGAAAATAAGGTGCACGATTAGGGTTGGGGCAGAGTTAAGGCTAGGGTTAGTATGGATTGCTAAGGAGGTCATGGGGCTACACTAAGGCTATATATAAAACTAGAGTCGACCAACAAAAATTACATTTCTAAGGGTTTGTCTGGTAAAGTCTGCATATTTTTTTAATATAGCACATATCTTTTCTATGTGTGGGTGTAGCCCGTTAGCAGTGAGAAGACACCCAGTGTACTCAGGGTGACATACCATTTTGGTATTTTGCTTTATTTAGCTTCTGACCATGTTGCTTTAGCCCATTTAGTAGCTTAATTAGTTTAATGTCATACTGCTGCCTGGTATGCCTCAAACCAAGCTATCATTAATTATGTCTGCAGTTCCTCCAAAGTTTTCAGTCTTTTAACACTAAATGTAATGTTTGTATTAAGTACAGTAGTAACTATGTCTTGTTTTTTCAGTTTCTCCTAATGTTTTGGGTTTTTAAAACCAAGACAGGAATAGACCTCATTGCTGAGTCAGTGTGCAATTAAAGTTCATGAAAGTAGTTTTCTTTCAGTTCATAAGTAGTTATTAGGGTTGTAGTTCAGAAGACCATCAAGGAGCTTAGACCAATTTCCCCAAACCATTGTCTGTTTAAGTGAGGTGATCGAGTCACACATCAGACAAATGAAGGCTGAGTTAAACAAACCTTGTACCACAGGAAGAAACTTGCTTGTAGCTCATCATAGCTTTAATTCAGTGTGCTAACAGATGGGCAGATGTAAACTATACGATTCCAGATGGGACTTGAACCCACAACCCCAGGGGCCTTTTTACAGAAGCTATTGATTTATCCATTAATACCCTGGGACCTTCAGTCTTGAGGTTTGCCACAAGTGCTCTTCTCTGCACTTGCAATATACCCAGAATTGTTTTCTTCTACAGTTTACATGGGGCTACATACACTGGTAACACATAAGTACACTTGAAACTATTTATTTATTTGTCCTGCTGCTCTGAACTGTCTGTGACTGTTTCTTCCATATTGCTCTAGTTTCTGTGTGGAAATTCTGGTACTTTATAACTTTGTGAGTAGCAGTTCTTAAGACACTGTAATCACTGGACACAAACCAGGTTTCTTGCATCTATTTTCTTAATTGTTGATATTTGGTGATCTAATGTAAACTGAACTCCATAATTGTCAATAATGCTTTGCAGTTTATGTTCAAAATTATTTTCAACTAATTCTATATTAAAGCATTTACTCAATCCCCAGCATAAAGGTCTTATCACAGTATTGTACGTTTAGTATATGGACCCGCAGCCATGAGTGTATCGCAACCAACAACAAGATGTGCAACTGTTTCCAGTTCTGTTTTACAGAACATGCACTTGCCTGTTTCTGCCACTTTCAATAGACTTTAGAAAGAAACATGTATGTAACCCAGGATGTTGGACCAATATTATTAGTATTTCATCTTTGGGTTTAAATTCATCTTTCCTTAGCTTTTCCAGGATCAATTTTTTGTCAACATGGGGTTGTCCCTGGAGTTTCCTATATTTGCCAATAGATTTGTGGGATTTCCAATTTTCTTTCATTTCCTTTCATTATGGTCCTTTTTTATATTTATTTCTGTCATTTTGTTTTTCTTCACTGGTTAATAAGTTCATAGGTTGTTACTAGCCAATGACCACAAAGGCCCTTACAAGCCTAGCAGCGTACCATAAACCATTTGGGTCCCAAGTATCATGGGGGGAGGCATGGCAGTAGGCAGATAGCTAAGGATTTGTAGGAGGGATGATAGTTAGATTACTACTTTTTTTATTGATGGCTTCTGTCCACAATGGACATTTGGCCAGACAGGGGGTACATTTTCGATTTCCCTTCCAATTGTCAAGGTTTTATTCAAATAGCTTCATGGATGGACTTTGTTTTTCATGGATGGTGATCCTATTCCACACATATGTCTCTCTAGCATGTTCCATTTATGTCACAAACAAAGTTCAGGTCCTTGAATCTAGTATTTCTGGTGCTGTTTGTTTTGCATATGTGCAACAGATCTACTAGGGCTGTGTCGGAGGAAGAACTGCAAGCTAGGCAAAGATCCCCTCTTAACAATCTGTAGGAGACTGAAGACAGAGACAGAGCCTTTAGGCGATCAGTGTAGGAGAGGGTATTCATGGCCCGAATTCTTCTGGTGAGAAACACTTGAGGTTGTTCCAACTGTTGCAAGTGTCTGGTTACATACATGTCATAGGGAGCATTGTATGCAATGGTAGGTCTGATAAGGGCCAGGTAGAGTGGTACTATAACTTCCTTGGACCTGGATGCCATACCTTACATATAAGCTGGTTGACACAGAATGATTTTTTTATTATTTTAGCTATATGTTGGGCAAAGTCCAGACTCTTGTCTACATATGTTCTTAGATCCCTTACTACTGGGTTATTATTAGGAGAGTTTTATTGATGGAGTACTTAACTTGCATTGACAGTTTACCAAAGCACATTATAATGCATTTTTGGCACTGAGTTTAGACCATGACTTTGGCACCAGTCATTTGTCTTTATTAAACCTACTTGCAAGATGTTTGTGTCTTGTGGGGGTCTATAATAGCTCCCAATTTACAGTTATCTGTTAACCTGACCAAGAGGCCTTTAATGTTAGTCTTGACTTCAAGACGTAGATGTTAAAAAGGAGCAAGCCCAGCATGGAGCCCTTTGATACTCCACTAGGGTCCAGTCTCTTGGTGCTGGTTCTGCTGGTGGTGGTCTCACTGTTCCTAGCTTCCTGAGTCATGTCTGTGAGTCAGCCATCAATGCAGTAAGTTATGTAAGAGCTTATCTCAGACAGCTTGCCAACAATGCTTCAGTGGGGTATTGTATCAAATGCCATAGTCAGCTCAAGATATGCTGTATGCAGTTTTACACTCATCCATTGCCTTGGTAACCCTCTCAAAGAAGTCTACCAGGTTAAGTAGGCATGACCTTCATTTAACAAAGCAAAACTGGTATGGGTCCAGTGTCTGTATTTGACAATGTCCTTGTTTATCATTTCAATAATTCATTACATGGATTTACATATTCAACTTGTTACACTGATGGGCATGTAGTTCCCTGTGTTGGTTGATGATCCACTGTTGTGGAGGGGAATGACTATTGCTGTCCTCCATTCACTTGTAACATAGCCTTTTTCAAGGCTGCAGTTTTAAAATGAAGTGGTCCTGTTTGGTCATGTTTTAGACTGTTAAGGAGGCAACTATGAATGTTGTCAGTCCCATGGAGGCAGTGTTCTTGGCTTTATGAAGTGCTGTCAGCACTTGGTCTTTCCTGATAGATGGGGAAGGCCATTTCACTTGGTGGAGGTAAGGAGGAGTTGAGGGGGTTAAGCTGAAATTATCAGCCAGCAGATTTGCTATGTCACCCTCATTGGTGTAGGTGGTACCATTCACCACCAGGTCAGCACACTGTAGACTATTACCTCTTAGGTTTTGGACGTAGCTGATGAAAGCATTCTGATTATCCATAGCCTGTGAAGCTATCCTGCCCTCATAGTTGGCATTGTTGGACTTAATTAGACCTCTTAGCTTCTTGTTTAGTTGTATAAGAGAGCACTTGTCTTTAAGGGTATTGCTTTTACTGATTTTGGTCGTGAGATTTCTTTATTATAATCCTGTTTAAGTGAGGATTCCATGAGTAGAATTTGTTTTTAGTGTTTGTTTTTTGTTTATTTCATCAACTTCAATGCAGCCATTCACGTTTGTATAGCAACTCTGTGACTAATTCTGCATAGGTAGCTATGGTCTTGGGGTAGCCTTGAATTTTAACAAACTATCACTTAATAAGATGTAGTTTGCCTTTGAATAGTTCCTCTTACTGGTTTACCTGGATTTTCTATGTTGGTTTTTACTTCAGTTGAGACAGCTTTGTGATCCGACCTCGCTAGTGAGGACATGATGGGGGGCAGAGTTCAACATTCTCCCAAGTTGGTGAATACCAGATCTAGTATGTCTGATCCTCTGGTTGGAGTGTGCACTATCAGTACCAGGTTGTCTGTGTTAATAAAGTCCAGGAAGCATTGTGCCTGTGTGTTTTTTGGCACATTCGGCTGTTGTCTGATTCTTATCTTCTTCTTGATTTATTTCCCTTCCCATTCATATCAGAAGTGCTTCAGCTAAACTAAGCAAAGATGACATCTTATACATCTTCTCCTCCTGTATTAGAACTTTCCCTATGTTTTCATCTGATGAGGTCAGCTTATATGCATACAGTCCCACAACTGGAATTTTTAAGGATGTCCATACCTTCTTCAGAGCATGGGATATACAATCTTGGCATGGACTGCTTTTCATATATCATTCAATAAACATAAAGCATCATTCTTATTTCTTTGCCCAGGGATTCAATCCTGTTTGTGCCCATGAGTCACATGAAGGCTGTAAATTAGAACTGGAGAAGCACATTGATTTATAGCTTGAATTTTATTCCCAGATGGCAGAACAATTTTCAGTATTAAGTTTAGTGTTCTGAAGTTTTTGTTACTTGGTCTCATTTGGTCATGGTTTATTGCTGACCTTTCATCTATTATCAAATATTTATACACTCTCTCCTGATGAAGTTCCATTTATTAATTTATTTATTTATTTGGGGTTGTCTGACTGGGTCTACAGAACCCATTTTCAGCAGATGCCCAGGGAGAAAAGCCCCACATACAGTACAATACAAATACAGTATAATCCAATACAATAAAGATTACATTAGAAATACTATACAAAAAAAAGTTGAAAGAACAAACTGCTACAAGATGTTGTAATATATTACTACATATCTAAAGAATTCTATACAGCTAAAATATTACAGACAATAATAGTCACTCTCATCATATATGATGTAGAAATAGCAGCCAGAAAGTTAGTGATGCAGACATATAGCAAGAGAGAGTTAAGATGAATAGCAGCAATACAGCCAGAGCAGTAGCTTAAGGATATGGTATAGAAATAGAGAAGGAGAGAGAAGAGTCTTAGGATCTTGCAGTCTTTGAGGGATTGAAATGTGAGAGAAAAGGAAGACCTGAGCATTAGGCAGGCTTTATGCAGGAGCACAGCCATGTATTTTGGAGATGATTTTTTTAAAGAGGCTTTGAAATGGGTTAGGCCAGGCATAGACCTGGTAGCTAGAGGTAGTGAATTCCAATGTATAAAGACAGACTATGAATACAGAGAGTGACCAGGTTTTCATGTGGGTTTTGAGATAGCTAGAGATTTTTGTCTTCTGATCGTAGGGATCGATTTGGTGTGCAAGGTGGGACTAGATTGGCTAGTGCAGGGCAGGCAGTAGGCTTGAAAATAAGGTTGTGCAAGGTGGCTAGCTGAATAAAGGCAAGTTGGTGGGTAGTTCAAGCCAGTTTATTTCTAGGAGTGGTTTACAGTGGTGTGTGTGATATTTAAAGTTTGTGGCAAACTTTGCAACTTTGTTGTAGCACTGTTCCAACTTGCTTAGGGTAGAATTTTGTAAGTTAGTTAAGATAGGGGCACCATAAAGAAGAGAGGGAAGTAAAAATGTTTTTGCAACGGTAGTTTTGGTTGCTGCAGTAAAAAAAAGTTTGTTTCTATATGAGTCCCAGTTTTTGATGAGTTTTCTTTATATTTTGCTGTATATGGGGGGGTCAAATGAAAGTTTATTGTCAATGATAACACCTAGAAGTTTGGTTTCCCGCACTATTTATCTGGCAGTGCTGTCAGATGCAAGGATGTTGAAATGATCAGTGACAAGGGAGGGGTTTTGGGGATGAAAGAGTACTAGTTTTCTCTTCTTTGGATTAAAAAAGAGTTGGGCATTTTTTATCCAGAATTCAACTGCTGTAAAGGACTGTTGAGTTTTTGAGAGTAGTTCTGGTAGCGATTGAGCAGTGCAGATTATGGTGGAATCATCAGCATACTGAAAGAGGTTCCCAGGGTCAGAGGCAGTGTATAGGTTGTTTGTGAAAATGTTGGAGTAGGGGTCCTAGGTTGGAGCCTTGAGGGACTCCAGTCGGGTTGTAGAGAAAGGGTGAGAGTTTGTTGGACCATTTCACTGCTTGTTTACAATCCTTGAGGTAGCTCTGAAACAATTTTATTGTGTTATGTGAGAAGCCTAAGTTAAACAGTGTGTTCAAAAGTAAGGGGTGAGAAACTGTGTCAAACGCCTTGGAGAGATCAAGGAATACTGAGGCTGTATAGCATCCTGCCTTTCTGGCCTTGTTCATGGTGTCTGTAAAGTTAATAGGGCAGTAGCTGTGCTGTGGCTAGGTCAGAAGCCATGTTGTGTTTTGGTTAACAGGTTGTTTTGCAATAGATAGTGCATTACCTGCTGATGGATACCTCTCTTGAGAATTTTGGATATGGGTGACAAGATGGATATAGGACGGAAATTGGATGGATCAAAAGAGTTGCCTCCTTTGTGAATGGGGTGATGTGAGATTGTTTCCATATGGTAGGTACTTCTGATTCAGATAAAGACCTATTTATAAGGATACTGGTTGGGTAGGCAACTGAGTTAGCAGCCGGTTTGAGGTAGTATGGGGGGAGATTGTCAGCTGAAGTAGAGCAGGGTGTTAGTTTTTGTAGCAGTTTCTTAATGGTGTCAGTGGGTATGGGCTGAAATGAGAATGGGGTCTGTATGACATTTTGTAGACTATGGGGGTTAGTAATGACAGGGTTAGAAGTAGTTGATGGCCTGGGGTTGGTGTCTGAATAGGTTGAAAGATGGGGGGGGGGTCCAGCATTAGGGGTGTTAGTTAGTAGGTCTGAAATTGATTTTATGAAGTGCTTGTTAAAGTTTTTGGCTATTTGTGATGGAGGGGTATCAGGTGATGGGGTGTGCTCTCTATTATTTCCAGGGTTAAGTACGGAAGATATGGAGTGCCAAAATTTACTGGGGTTGATTTTATGCTGGAGTTGAAGCTGGGAATAATATGACTTCTTATCTCTGTTGATTAGTTTTTTCACTTTGTTACATAGTGTTTTGAAATTAACATGATTTTGTTCATTTTTGTTTTGTTTCCAGGTTGACCAAGCTATGTCCCTTTGCTTCATCAGGTGTTTACATTCCTTAGAGAGACACGGTGCAGAGTTCTTTTTGACTCTTTTCATACGAATGGGAGCTAGTGTATTATGTATGTGGAGGAAGGTGTTATTAAATTATAGTACAGCATCATTAAGGGGTAGTTGTTTAAGGGGTGTCCAGTCTATTTCCTGTAGGAGATTGTTGAATTTATGCTGACAATATTTAATTGAGTTCCTAACTGATTTTATAGTTCGCATTCTTAGCTGTTGGGAGTTTGTTCTAAAGGAGTAAGCTGGCAGAGGATCGCTCAAGGGGCTAGGCATTGTACCAGAAGAGGAGTAATTAGCAGGGTGGGATACTAGAATCCAGTCTAAGGTGGATTGGCAGGCAAGATTTTTGCTGTATCTTGTTGGAGCATTGATAAGCTGAGAAATACAGATTTATACTATTTGTGGGGGAGTCAGACGCTATGGTTTGCCAATCTATACTTATATCTCCTAAGATTATTGTTTCAAGGTTTATTGGTTGGGATGTCCAGGATAAAATATTTTCCAATACTGGTATATTGTTACCTGGTGGGATATATATTACTATTATGCAAATTATTTTTGATATGTTGAGGTTCAAAAAGGAGATTAATACCTCAGCATTGGAAAAGATCGGTATATTACTGGTATAGGGTGTGATGTTGAGTGTAGAGAGATAAAGAAGTGCTACCCCCCCCCCTTTTTTTAGCTGTATCTCTTCTGGAAAGTTTGGCGGTATTATTTCTGAGTCTTTTACATTCGGATGTAGCTGTGTTTCAGTAAGGGCTAGTATGTCAGGTTTATTTTTGATCAATCCAGGCATGCAGTGGGGCTATTTTATTACATATACTTCAAAGGTTAAGTGTAACCCAGCCACTGGGGATGCACAAGCCAGTGCATTTCTTTGTGCCAGTCCCAAGCCTGGATAAATGGGGAGGGTTGCATCAGGAAGGGCATCCGGCGTAAAACTTCGCCAAATACTTCATGCGGACACCAGTAAATATTTCCATACCGGATTGGTTGAGGCCCGGATTAACAACGACCGCCACCACTACTGTTAGCCAACGGGGTGCTGGCGGAAATTGGGCTACTGTTGGCCGAAGGAGGAGAAGAGGCAGAAGACATGGCCAAAGGCAGGAAGAGAGGAGAAAGGCTAGGACTGTGGTAGTGAGGATCAGAACTTTGAATGTTGGCAGTATGACTGGTATAGGGAGAGAGCTAGCTGATATGATGGAAAGAAGGAAGGTTAGTATATTGTGTGTGCATGAGACCAGATGGAAGGGGAGTAAGGCTAGGTGTATCGGAGGTGGGTTCAAATTGTTTTATCATGGTGTGGATGGGAGGAGAAATGGCGTAGGAGGTTTCCTGAAGGAACAGTATGCTAGGAGTGTTTTGGAGGTTAAAAGGTGTCGGATAGAGTGATGTTTATGAAGCTGGAAATTGATGGTGTAATGATGAATGTTGTTAGTGCATATGCTCCACAAGTTGGGTGTGCGATGGATGAGAAAGAAAAAGTTTGGAGTGAGTTGGATGAAGTGGTGATGACTGTACCCAAGGGTGAGAAACTGGTGATTGGAGCAGATTTCAATGGGCATGTTGGTGAAAGGAACAGAGGGGATGAGGAAGTGATGGGTGGGTATGGTGTTAAAGAAAGGAATGCAGAAGGTCAGATGGTAGTGGATTTTGTGAAAAGAATGGACATGGCTGTGGTGAATACGTATTTTAACAAGAGGGAGGAGCATAGGGTGACATACAAGAGTGGAGGAAGATGCACACAGGTGGATTATATCTTATGTAGGAGGGCCAGTTTGAAGGAGATTATTGACTGTAAAGTGGTGACTGGTGAAAGTGCAGTTAGGCAGCATAGGATGGTGGTTTGTAGGATGATGTTGATGATCAAGAAGAAGAGGAGGAGTGTGAGGGCAGCACCAAGGATCAAATGGTGGAAATTGAAAAAGGGTAATTGTGAGGCGGAGTTCAGGGATGAGTTAAGACAGGCACTGGGTGGCAGTGAAGAGTTACCAAATAGCTGGGTAACTACAGCAGAGCTAATAAGGGAGATGGCTAGAAAGGTACTTGGTATGACATCTGGACAGAGGAAGGACAACAAGGAGACATGGTGGTGGAATGAGGAAGTACAGGAGAGTATACAGAGAAAGAGGTTGGCAAAGAAGAAGTGGGATTGTCAGAGAGATGAAGAAAGTAGACAGGAATATAAGGAGATGAGGTGCATGGCAAAGTGAGAGGTGGTGAAGGCTAAGGATAAGGCATTTGAAGAGTTGTATGAAAGGTTGGACACTAAGGAGGGAGAAAAGGACCTGTACCGATTGGCTAGACAGAGGGACCGAGCTAGGAAAGATGTGCAGCAGGTAAAGGTGATAAAGGATAATGAGGGAAACATACTCACAAGTGAGGAGAGTGTGTTGAGGAGATGGAAAGAGTACTTTGAGGGGTTGATGAATGAAGGGAATCGGAGGGAGAGAAGGTTGGATGATGTGGGAATAGTGAATCATGAAGTACAATGGATTAGGAAGGAGGAAGTAAGGATAGCTATGAACAGGATGAAGAATAGAAAGGATGTTGGTCCAGATTCCATACCTATGGAAGCATGGAGGTGTTTAGGTGAAATGGCAGTGGAGTTTTTAACCAGATTGTTTAATGAAATCTTGGAAAGTGAGAGGATGCCTGAGGAATGGAGAAAAAGTATTTTGGTACCGATTTTTAAGAATAAGGGTGATGTGCAGAGCTTTAGTAACTACAGAGGGATTAAATTGATCAGTCACAGCCTGAAGTTATGGGAAAGAGTAGTGGAAGCTAGGCTAATAAGGGATGTGATGATTAGTGATCAGCAGTATGGTTTTATGCCAAGAAAGAGCACTACAGATGTAATGTTTGCTCTGAGAGTGTTGATGGAGAAGTACAGAGAAGGTCAGAAGGAGTTGCATTGTGTCTTTGTGGATTTAGAGAAAGCATATGACAGGGTGCCTAGAGAGGAGTTGTGGTATTGTATGAGGAAGTTGAGAGTGTCAGAGAAGTATGTAAGAGTGATACAGGATATGTACGAGGGTAGTGTGACAGCTGTGAGGTCTGCTGTAGGAGTGACATATGCATTTAAGGTGGTGGTAGGATTACATCAAGGATCAGCTCTGAGCTTTTTTTTATTTGCAATGGTGATAGACAGGTTGACAGACGAGATCAGACAGGAGTCCCCGTGTACTATGATGTTTGCAGATGACATTGTGATGTGTAGTAAGAGTAGGGAACAGGTGGAGGAGACCCTGGAGAGATGGAGATATGCTCTAGAGAGAAGAGGAATGAAGGTCAGCAGGACTAAGACAGAATATATATGTGTGAATGAGAGGGAGGATAGAGGAATGGTGAGGATGCAAGGAGTAGAGGTGGCGAAGGTGGATGTTTTTAAATACTTGGGATCAATAGTTCAGAGTAATGGTGAGTGTGGAAGAGAGATGAAGAAGAGAGTACAGGCAGGATGGAGTGCATGGAGATGAGTGTCAGGAGTGACTTGTGACAGACAATTTCCAGTAAGAGTGAAAGGGAAGGTCTACAAGAGGGTAGTGAGACCAGCTATGTTATATGGGTTAAAGACAGTGGCATTGACAAAAAGGCAGGAGTTTGAGCTGGATGTGGCAGAGTTAAAGAGGTTAAGATTTGGTCTGGGTGTGATAAGGGTGGACAGGATTAGGAATAAGTATATTAGAGGGTCAGCCCACGTTGGAAGGTTTGGAGACAAAGCCAGAGAGGCAAGATTATGTTGGTTTAGACATGTGCTGAGGAGGGATGCTGAGTATATTGGGAAAAAGATGCTAAGGATGAAGCTACCAGGTAACAGGAAAAGAGGAAGGCCTAAGATAAGGTTTATGGATGTGGTGAGAGAGGACATGCAGGTGGTTGGTGTGACAGAGCAAGATGCAGAGGACCGGAAGAAATGGAAACAGATGATCCACTGTGGCGACCCCTAATGGGAACAGCCGAAAGAAGATGATGATGACTTCTAAGGTTTGGTGTAAGTATGTTTAAGTCTTTGGGGTTACTCTTGTAGTTAGGATTAGAGAGTGGACCAGGGTTAGGATGCATGTCTCCACATTTCAGTAGATAGGTAATAAGGAATGAGTACCATGGGAAGTGTTTTTTATTCCTAGGTGAGAGTACTGGTGTCAAGTGTCGTTTCATAGGAGGTGAGGAGGCCAGTTTGTGGCTTGAATAGAATGTGAGGGTAAAGGGGAAAAGCTGGGAGGAGATATGTGAGAAGCTGTGTTGTTTATTGTGGAGAGAGTTAGAGCAGGTTGTTGATGTGTACTGGTGTGTGGGGGGATACCTGAAAAGCTGTGTTGTTTATTGGGAGAGGGTTAGAGGAGGTTGTTGATGTGTGTTGGTGTGTGGGGGGATACGTGAGAAGCTGTGTTGTTTATTGGGAGAGGGTTAGAGGAGGTTGTTGATGTATGTTGGTGTGTGGGGGGATACATGAGAAGCTGTGTTGTTTATTGGGGAGAGGGTTAGAGGAGGTTGTTGATGTGTGTTGGTGTGTGGGGGGATACGTGAGAAGCTGTGTTGTTTATTGGGGAGAGCGTTAGAGGAGGTTGTTGATGTGTGTTGGTGTGTGGGGGGATACGTGAGAAGCTGTGTTGTTTATTGGGAGAGGGTTAGAGGAGGTTGTTGATGTGTGTTGGTGTGTGGGAGGATACGTGAGAAGCTGTGTTGTTTATTGGGAGAGGGTTAGAGGAGGTTGTTGATGTGTATTGGTGTGTAGGGGGGGTATGTGAAGATATAGCTGCAGTGAGGTTGAGAATTAAGAGTAAAGAGGTTCAGCAAGTTAGGAGGAGCATGTCAACTGTGATAGTGAGTTTAACAATAGTAACAGTGGGATTTGTGTGTTTGAATGCAGCATCAGGTGTAAATAAAGACTGATATGTGATATGTGTGCAGATGAAGGTAAGGTTGGAATATTTTGACTGCAGAGTGGGCTTTGATAATGTGGTTAGGTATTTTGCCTTGCAGTTTTTGATAAGGATGGGTGGGGTTGATGTGATTGGTCAGTAGTAAATTTTTAGTGCAATGCTAGTTTGTGTGTATAGTAGAAGAGAAGGTGGTAAGCCTGGTCTTAATTTAAAATAGTCTGAGGTGTTGATTGTATTGTGATGGTACAGTAGAGTAAAATGCAAAAAAATGATAGTAGTGGGCATGTGAATTCAAGGGAGTGGATGTAAGGGAGAGCAGATAAGTTAGGTTAAATAAAAGAAAGTAAGTTGTGCATGAATTGTGGGTGTGGACAAGGTAGGGTTGTATGTAATTGGACCATAGGAATGGGGGGGTGATTTGCTTAGGATAAGAGTAGAGGTGCTGGGGGAGGGTGGGATATGGGGGAAGGGCAGGGGAGCAGAGTAAGCAGAGCGAACGGAGCTGGAAGAACCCCCCAGATGGTTTACCACCCTAAACAATCAGTGAGGTAGAATGTTCATGGATACAAAAGACAAGTTGACTGAACTCTAAATACTTGTCTCAAGTCACAACATCTAATTTTATAGTTATGGGCTTTTCAATGTCTTTCCAGGGATATATTACACTGATAAGAGTGAATGTAGCTTCACCTTCAGCAGTAAAAGGTCTATGAGTGGGGGTGGGGATATACTTCCAGCAGATTCAACACTACAAAACAATGCACACTAAACTTGACAAATTAAGTTATTTGCATATTGCCTTACATAGATTTAACTTTATTTGTTGCTTGTGTACTCTTTGCTAACTGCAGGTGAAATTCAGCTGTACAAGTTCTTTAGTTAGTGCAATATGATAAGTCTGACTACTGCTGCTGCTGCAGAAGGAATATGTGCTTGTTTCACTTTTTGTGATGGAGCCAAACACTTGGGACATGGGATAGTGAAGATTATATCACATTCCCTTCTCAGTCTGATCATTTTTTATGCAACATCTTTTCCTGTGAACAAATGTCATTTTTATATCATCTGAGAAAGTTTTAATCACCTGTAATTGTGCTAATAGATCCTTATCTGTCTGTAGTGGATAATATTCTTTCAGATTTCATTTGATAATGTCTTGTGGGACTATATAGAGTCTAAATCTGTCTTCCGTCACAGCTGTTAACGTTATTAGCCTATTATGTAGGCTCAGTGTATTTAACAGTGACACTTAATAGTTCCAACACACCTGTGGTGTATCACTGTCACAGCTTTTGATGACAATGTATGTTATATTTTGGTTTCAAGCAATATAAAATTCTTAAACAAATCAGAAAAGTTAGCTAGAACATCAGTTTTATTCTCAAACTATTGCAAACGTGTAAGCAGTGATGCTGGCAGAAGACACAACAGTTTATTTACACCTGTTTCCAAAGAAACTTTAAAATTCTATGTTTTATTCATTTCAGTGGGATTTCTGTCTGAAACTTTTGGCATTGTTTTTTTTTTCTTATTTATTTTATTTTATTTATTTTACATTTGTTGACCGGGCTAGTCTAGCTGGATATATGTCCGTTTTCAGTAGAGGCCCGGGGAGAAAAGCTCCAAACAGGAAATTGACACAGTTAAACTAAACAATTCTACAAAAATTAGAACTAGGTAATACTAAATAAATTGAACTAAGCATTTATATACACAAAATATAAAAATTCTATTCTTAGCATTGTACTTCTCATACCATTTGTCTGCTCCAGTTTTCTGACTGCAAATTGTAAACACTGCTTTTGCAAACATACAAATTCTTCTCTCACACACCTTCTCTCTACTACTTACTCGGCTCACTTTCTATTCTGCTTATTGCATGTTACTGCAGTTTATATTTTCATTCATCTTTACTTGATTCTATTAACCATGTTAGCAGACATGCATCTTTATCATGCATATTGGATTATTTTAATTGAGCTTGCAGAGTTACTACTTGTAAAAATATGCCTGTACACTTTAATTTTACAGTACCTAGGTGTTCTATTTGGAGTTTCAATAACAGCTTATTTCAGTTTCATTGGAATGATTTACTCAAGTCTTCCACAGCACACAGTTTTTAATCACTTAAAGACCATTCATTTTATCATATACTTTCAGACTATAATCTATTTTTTGCAGACCAGGCTACCATCACAGGTCTCAGAATGCATGTCAGTTCTTGGCCATTTCTGGTTACCTTGCTCTCAGCTCAGCTTTAATAAGGAATATTTTGAAATCTTCTTTAATGAGAGCATTCTCAGTCCATGACTTCCTCTCTATTTGTATCAGAAAGTTCAGGAAACATAATTCTGGAAATCTATCTGTATTACCTTCAATGTTATACACTCTGTGATCTATCTGATAGCTATAAGCTGCAAATATTATAGACAATTGTCATATTCTTGCAGAAGTTATTGTATATAAATTCTTAATTCTCATCAAACAATTTTAATAATGGTTCATGGTCAAAAGCAAACACACCATCAACCGTGAGGACAGGTCAACCAAAGCATAGATGAGTGTGTATGTTAGCTATCTTGGTAGTATATATGTAAAACTGCTGACAATATGCTAAGTAATATGCTAAACACAGCAAGATGTAGGCTTGTCATATCATGTCCACATATAACATGGTGACAGACATCCTCACACTACGATATCATTTAGTATGTGTTAAATGCACAGCTAGTGGAACGTGTGTAGGAAACAAAATGCATAAAGTGTGTGAGCAGTGAGACCCTACCTCTTAATCACTTAGCACAAGAATAAGGGACAAAGACAAACAGTGGCGGCTGGTGACTTCAAATTAAAGGGGGGCTGAGGGAGACAGCTGAATGGGTGGGGCCAATGGGAGGGGTGTTACCAACTAGAAAGGGGTGGAGCTATGCTCAAAACCACAACAACTGGAACTTTATTTAAATACACTGCCCTAGGTGCCAAACCATCATTACAAGAGTCCAATCAAGACAAATGAATTTTAGAAGAAAAAAATATTTCAATGCATTGGCTACATAACAACTTACTTAATATCTAGATGGAAACACAAAGGTTGTGAGACATAAAAAAATAAACTGCTTTTTAAACACATTACTGGAATGCCAGTCAAAATCAAGTATAAAAAAAACAAGCAGCACTCAGCTCAAACCACTTCTCCTTGCACTGCAGTTCTAATTATAATTTATATTCAGCTTTATAAAATTACCAAGTAACATGCTGAAAGTAGCAATCTCTGTGATACTCCCACTTGTAAAAATGTTTCTTATCCTAAAAAGACCTCCTGCCTGACAACAACTATCTACTTGTTTCATGGGGACACATGATCAAAGTAAAAAATGAACAGCGAACAAGAAACAAGCTCAAGATAAATTGCTTAAAGGATTACTGCAGAAGTTATAGACCACACATGATAGATTGGCATTCTGTTTAGCTTACGGTAAAGCCTGCAAAGATAACTGCAAGCGCCAACAAATGTAATGAGCTTCTGAAAATACTGTAATCCTGTCCTTTATTTCAAATAATGTCATATGCATTTCAATACCTAAGGCTTATATGTTATCAAGTTATGTAAATATTCTCTGCATGGCAACAATGAAAAGGCTTTCAATGTTGGTAATTCTTTAACAGTATGCTTATTAAAGCTTACTTGCATCTTACAATCTCCAACAATCTTACCTGATGGTCAATAAAGCATTGCTACTTTAATACAGAGCAACAGGGCACTGCAACAGCATGCATTTTCTGAATAATAAGAGACATTAATCAACAGTATAAAAATATGACACAAAACCAGAACATTCTGCAAAATCAAGGACAGATGAAAAGCCACGGTCGTACGTGTGGTCTGTTTTGGATGGGGGAATACTCTACACACTTACACTGCATAACTGCTCCTTGCCTTGCTTGGACACATACAGAGCTACTACAATGGGGAGTGGGGTGCAACAAGTAGGTCACAGTTTGAAATGTCTCTGGCTGACGGTGATGGCTCTGACACTCATACCTCTCAACCTCAGAGCAAGAAATCTGGACAGAGCCATACATAGAAGTGGGAATCAGGCCCAAAAATAAAGACAATGTTTAAATATTGCTCTTATAAACTTAGAAAGATAATAGAATAGTAGTAGGTCTTGCATTAGTATGAATTTTTGAAGGTATGAAATCTGAAACTCAAATGTCTGCCATTATTTTCTAACTTCAGTCTTTAATGATTTGCTACTAATTTGCCAGAAAACCACACTTTTATGAAAACAGACCAAAAATGGTATGCAAAAATATAAAATTGCCACACAATACAGCTGTAGTACGTTGCGATAGTCACGGACCTTAGGGTTAGGGCACAGGTTAGGGTAAGGGGATAGTTAGTAAAGCTATCCCCTTACCCTAACCCATGCCCTAACCCTAAGGTTCGTGACTAGCACACCATAGTGGAAGACATTGCTATTTCCTTTACTGCACTGCAGTCATCACGGAACTTAGGGTTAGGGCACTGGTCATGGTAGGGCTATCCCCTTACTATGACCCGTGCCTAACCCTAAGGTCCGTGAGTACTGCATGGAAGTTCAGTACAACACCCGTTCATGTACTGAACTTCGCGTAAGTGCACTTTCGATTAAGTGCACTTTCGCTGCAGTGAGCATTCCATGTACTATTTCGAATTAGTGAAAATTCGATCTAGTGAATGAAATCCATATATATATATATATATATATATATATATATATATATATATCTATATATATATATATATGGGATCAGTACTGATCCCCAAAGGAACTTTTAACCGAAGCACAAACAGCCGGGCATACTTCCGCGAAAGTGCTTTTTATCGAAAAAGCACCTTCGCAGAAGTATGCCTGCAACTAGAGGGAGTTGTGGGGGAATGACTGTTGTGGAGATCATACTATGGTGCAGATAAGGGAATATTCCCTTTTCTTCACTGTAGTGCAATCTCAGAGTGAGAATATTAAAATGGGGGTGTGTGCAGGGGGTGCTTGCCACCCCCTGCATAAAAGTAGATTTATTGTTTTTTTTTTTTTTAACGCACTTTAACGAAAGCGCTTTTTCAGTGAAAGCGCTTTCACTAAAGTGTGTTTGGTGATTGTGGATTCAGACTATTGAACTTTTGTTCAATAGTCCTAGATCCATATATATATATATATATATATATATATATATATATATATATATATATACAGTACAGACAAAATGTACGGTCAAATAAATGTTATCAGGAATGTGGCTAACAGCCTTAAAATAAGCATAAAACTGCACTAACTGAAATACCGCCACCCAACAAAAATACAGCTTGACACAACAATATATACTTATGACAGAATGCAGCATTATTTTAATGATGATGTAACAAAGCATACCTGGAAGTTCCTTATGTGATGCGGGAATGGCACCACATCCAGAAGATATTACCTCAAGGATTGCTGGGAGATGTTCTGTGTGGAGATGTTTGCCAGGAATTCCTCTGTGGTAGTTAAAGGAACTGAAACCTGCAGCTATCTTAATTACCCCCCACAAAAAAAAAAAAAAAACCTGCCACACATTAAAACTATGTACATTATTACAGCATGAATACAACCGTATTCTAGTGATGATCTAACAAAGCCTACTTGGAAGCTCCTCTTGAGATGCAGGAGTGGCTCCCATGTCAAGGACATACTGGCGGGTGGACTGCTGGGAGCTTTCGTGAGTGGCTATGTTTGCCAGGAATTCCTCGATGGTGCTGAGGGGTTGTTCTGCTCTAGGCCCACCACCAGTGACCTGACAATCTTATGTCACTTCAGCTGCACATCTCCCGGTTGCATGAATCATATCAGTAGCTCTGTGACACACCTGCTCATATGTGCGACTCTTTTGGCCCACCCTGTTCATATTTTGTGCAAGGTCATCCCAGAGTTCCACACGTTCATCCACTCATCTACCCTCTTGACAGCAGGACTTCATGGTGTTGTCTGACAACATCTATAATCAGGTCATTTTCAGCCTCAGAGAATTTTGGCCTACATCTAGGGGGCATATTGTTTACTGAAAGACAAAATAAAGATAACACATATAAGGATCACATAAGCACAAATAAATTGTTGTACAGATAATGCAGAGAGGGAATGCTCCCAATATTTAACAGTGAAGTTGTGAAGACTCAACAGTTGCCATTAAATAACAAGGGTGGTTACTAAACTATGAGAGTAACAACAGCAACATATTCTTGATTGAGCCCTAACAGATACAGAACTATGTTACCTTCCAAATGTAACAGTCCACTCTAGTTCGTGCCATAGCTGGACATCATCTCCCTCCAAAAAGAAAGACAAAATAACAGGGTAAGGGACAATGTTGTTAATGAAAAAACAGTGAAATGTTAAAAAGTGCTATCAAAGCATCTTTCCATGGAACATGCATACATAGCTAACATACAGCAGTGTAATTTCGGCCTACTTTACAGCCTCCATATTTTTCATGTTGTTGGAAAAGTAGGCCGTGTAGTGAGTATGGTTCTAACAAATGCATATGGATTTACTAAATGTTTATTCTTATCTACTTTGCAGCATATGCATTACTTAGGTGATAAGATGGATATATACATGAATGAGTACAATACTCCTTTGTAGAAATATACTGAATAAGAAGAAATGCATATCCGAGTTAGAATCATGTAATAACTTTCATCTACATCAGTTTACCTAGCTACACTTTTGCCTTTTTATAATGGAGTACATCAATAATTGATTGCATGTGTCCTACTCTGTGCTTCAGAGATGCTAATTACAGCATACACAGCTGAACTGCATGTTAATCAACCAACCCTGTGAAACTAGTCAACAAAATATTAAAGCATCCATGTTTTCTCCATTTTTTTTTTTTTTTGCTTGAGTATAGACACAAAGTAGGCACAGAGAGATTGTTATTAGATGCTGCTTTTTGAAAACATCTGTCTATGATACAAGCTGAAGACACTGCTGCTGCTTGCAAAAGCCATACACAGAGAAGGTGAAAAGTTTGTAGGGCACATAGACATTGGGGAAACTGAGCGATCCCTCTCAGCATTGACTCAGAGACAGAGACAAGTGCAGGAAACCATCCCAGTAGAAAGTAAGGTATGTGTTTAAATGCTATTCGTATTCACTGGGATATTTTACAGACTAGCAGCGGGCTTGCCTGGTGCGTTAAAGGCATCACCTTCCAGGACCTTCCAAGCATCACTACATGGTATGCTACAACATGGTAAATTTAAACATTAGTTCTGAGTATATTTTCAGAAGAATGCTACAATTGTAACATGTATTGCATTAGCCTAGATTAATGTGTTCCTCTTATTTACAATTATTGATGTGATTCAGGGAGATCGTAAAAATAAAAGTGGTTGGCATGAGATTTTGAACAGAAAAGAAAAAAAGTGGATAATTAAGCTGGGTGGGCTTTTCCCTCCAGGACTTAATGAATATTTATAATGTTTCCACCAATGGGAGTTTATGCTTACATACTTAAATGGCAGGAATTACTGGCAATCTTTGATACACTGATGAAGGCTGTATAATTTATCAGCCGAAACCGGTATGTGTGTTTTTTCTGCTATGATGCTGTAAATTTATCAATACAGTTTTTATCACCAACTGCTGGCTCCAGTTTGTGTCTTTTGTTGCTGTTCCTTATATTTGAGTCATGTACATATGAAAACAAGAAATTGGGAACAGGGTAGGATCTGCATTAACCATAAGGTGTACAACTGAAACTGCAAAGTCATGTTTAATGGAATGTGTATCATCTGCCACATGTGTGCTGGCAAATCTGCCAATTAAGATGAATCTGATATGTGTCCCATCTCTCAGCTGCTCCAGATGTGTGCTATGGGTGATATCTCATAGGTTCACTTAGGGTGGATGCCTTTGCTCCCCATTCCCAAAATAACAATTAATGCTTGTTTATGCTAGCCAACCTGGCTTTACTTATTTGTCAACTGCATAACATATTACCAGTTAATATCCTTCAAGATTGTAAAGGCAATAATATAGAATTGTTTTTACACACGGTCTGTACCACAGTACTGGTCAGATAATTGCTGCCTGACCAAGGAACACAGCATATTAGGACAGTGTTTTATATTTGAAAACAAAAATCATACTGGCCTGTATAAGGTGTCAGTCAGTATTTTTCAAGTTAAACATTTCACTAAGTATACAACTAACATGCATTATTTCAATATAAATGTGCATTCCTGTTTAATTTGCTTGTGTGCTGTATGATTGTTTATTGCTTGCTACAGAGGTGTATGTGAGAACAGCAGCTTTAAGGAGTCCATGCATTGTTCTGAATCTATAGTGCATGTTGATCCGGATTGTAGACATACGTAGGCACATTTCCTGTATACTAAAATTTACTGTATATATCATACATTTGTTTGTTTCTGCATGTTATCACTTTTTTATTCTTAAATTTTGAGCCTGTATGAACCTTACAATGAATACAAATGTAGCCACAGTCTATGTAACTTTTCCTGTCGTGCAAGGAATCAATTGTCATTCTTAAGTTCACATGGTCCTGGATTTGAATACAAGTACTGCAGCCTTGTTTTTTTTTTAATGTGACTTTGTAATAGCTAGCAATGAAATGAAGTGTAGACACTTATATCTTCATTCTTGCTGTTTGAACAAATGTTAGTATAAGACTGCCAAAGCTAAAGTCCAGGGTTCTAAATCCCGCATAATCCTGTCCTTTGTAAAGCTGTCCCACTTCACATGAAAATGATATTAGTTGACCGAGTATTTCCTATATCATAATTATTGCCTTGATGGAGGAGACAGTCATATTTTGCCAGTTGTGCATTTTTAATTACTATCTGTATTATTTCATAGGTCTATATTACATTATCGAATAGTAATTTATTCAAAAATGTAATAGTCGACCCGTAAATGTCAAAGTTGTAAAACCACGAACATTTCAATGGAAATCTCCGTACAGTGCAGAAATGGAGGTTTTCCATTGTCTGCACTGTATGGCAATCTCGGAGTTGATATATTTAAGTAGTGGGGGGTGTGGGGGGAACAACCCCTCATATGGGGGTTGTAGGGGGGATTGTCCCCCCCTGCTCACAGTGTTTAAATGGTTTGTTTGGGTGGGTTTTTGTATTTTTTTTAACGTTCGATGTTTTACAACTTTGACGTTTACCAGTCGGCTATTACGTTTTCGAATAAATTACTATTCGATAACATAATATAGACCCTTATTTCACATATTGTGCTTATTTAGCTTCATGCAAACATGTTGCATGTGTTTGCTCGATGTTAAGCAGTGTCATTTTCAAATGTTGCAGATTGCAGTGTTCTACATTCTCGGTATCTCTTATAAATGTAATTGGCAGGAAAAAACATTATACATTGGTGTTCAATTGCATTACACAAGGCTGGCATTCAGGGTGGAGTTTTGAGATTTCTTTATCAAAGATGGGGTGTGCAGGAGTCAAAAGTGTTTCTTGGACTCCTAGTGAATGATTATGGTCTCTGGCTGTTGCAGGAGCACTATCATGGATCAGATTACAAATCGGATGCATGGAATAGTTTGGTCAGGGATTTATCCTGTGTTACTCCTATCCCCCGCACTGGCGAACAGTGTAGAAATCACTATTAAGGAAGAGGGATACCCTCAATAGTTGGATCAATGAATGCAGGACAGACGTCAATCCACAGATGTGTAAATATCACTTACAGCCATTGCTAGAATGATGAAGTAGTCACATCTGTTTCTGATTGCTGATCTTAATATGTTTTATTTTTTCCCCACAGCTAATGTGGAGATAACGCTAAATGTGTGAGCCTATGAAGGAATATTGAGAAGGATGAGAGATGCAAGAAGTATGTTTGCTTCAAAACAGTACTGTAATTTTAGCATTAGAAGTGAAAGCAGCTTATTGTGCTAAACACTTGTATCACTTTGAGTATGCATTTCTCCATTTTAATGCAACATTATGCATGCATTAGTCTTCTTCTTTTTCATTTGGCTGTTCCCATTAGGGGTCGCCACAGCATATCATCTGTTTCCATTGGGTCACCACAGTGGATCATCTGTTTCCATTATGCATGCATTAGTATGTTTAGTAAAACAGTCCAGTATTACAGATTAGACAGGGAGTTGTCATTTAGAAAACCACACTTCCAAACTATACAGTGCATCTTTAAGTTGACATAAATATTTCAATGTAAATTATGACCTATGCACCAGGGACACCAAGAGCATGCTGCAGATTGTTATCATTATAACAGTGAACCTGTATCTATAAAGAGTAAAAGAAAAGAGTGCTGGCATTATCCTGTATTCCAAATGGAAAGTGTAGTATTATATTAGTCACTGCTTGTGAGTTTGAATAAAACACTCCCCAAATTTAAGGGCATCTCTTTACAATAATAGTTTAGCTTGTCATCAGTAAAACTGAATAGCGTTACATATTCATAATGATAGCAGTGGAAGTGCAGACCTCTATACCTTTGCCTCACATAGCCCACTGTCAAATGTAAACATTGAACATGCAACATGCATATGTTCAGTATATGCAACCATGAATGATTGCTGGATGCAGTCTAATCTGTAGTATAATGTGTCTGTGTTAGCAATATGGTAGTATTCAATGTAATAAAGGTATTTATTAGCATTTGTTATTGCTATATTTGAAATGTAACAGAATATAGTACATTATTTGTAGAAAGCTTTGTATATCTGTGCAGTTACTATTTTTTTTCTCTCACTCCACACCTTTTCTTTTTTTATTTTTTTTTTGTTTTTATTTATTTTTAACATTATATTGTGTACCTAATCATATTTTGCATTATAATAATTATTTGTTATTACTTATGCTTTGTTTTTTATGTAAATGTTATTTTTTTTTACATTATTTTGTATAATGTTTATTTTATTAATGGATTTTAATTTTATTTATTACTACACCACAGCAGGGTAGGACAGATCCACCTGTGTTTTTTAAGCAAATCACTAAAAATTGCAGTCACTAATTAATGACATACATTTGGGTTTCAGACTTAATATTCTTCAGAAAATGCAAGCAAATGCAAACCATGTTATTCTAGCAACTTTCTAAGTTTATAAAAGTAATTTGTACCTCTGTCCCTGTTTTTGCACCTTTATTCCAGAGATACAGCTGTCTCATCTAGTACCCAGTACCATTCTGATTGGCTGGCACTCATCTCTCAGGAGCCAGCCACATCCCTGTTTCAGTTATATCTATCAGTGTCAAGTTATTGACCAAAGAAATATAGTTCCATTCCATGTGCTTTGTCTGGCACTTTAAACCTCAGCAGCCTGACAGTTCCCGTTTCTGCACCTGTCACCTACAAATTAAAAAAAGTATCAAAACAAACTAAGAAGTTATGTACTCACCATAATGTTCCATCTGAGTAGTTGTTCTTCATTTGTCTTCAACCTGTGGGTTCCTGGATCCGTACTGGATCTGACTCGGCCACATATTCAGCATCTGATCCAAGCTCAAAGCTCCTCCCCTTACCCATAATGCTCCTGTCTCCTTCCTCCCTTCAGATCGAGTTTGCTGCCCAATCCAGTCCCAATACCCAACCCAACAGAGACTAGTCCATATCAGAAAACAACAAGGATAAAAGATACCTTATGGTGTGACCTCCATTATTCTTAGGAGACAATAGCAGTTTGCACAAGGCCGTAAGATTGATTACCTGATTAATATTTGCCTCTGAAGCTATTTTAAGTAGAAAAGATGGATTAGTATGCAGAGACACCCTGTCCTTATGAAAAATCATATAAGGGGCTTTGAACAATAGAGCCTGAAGTTCCGAAACTCTCCTAGCAGAAGTAATGGCAACTAGAAATTCAGTTTTCTGGGAGAGAAATATCTACTGAAGTTGCAGGTTCAAAGGGAGGCAAAACTAAGGCTTGAAGTACCAAGGTAAGATCCCATGGTGGTGCAGGGTCCTTTATCGTGGGACAAAGAAGACATTTGAGGAAGGCATTACAAACCTTCGAAGATGCTAAGGAAGTCATATTATCAACCACATGATAATTAGAAATTGCCACAAGTTGAACTTTGACAGCAGAAAAGCTAGTACCTTGTTGAAAAATTCCTCGATAAAAATTCCAACACTGCAGGAAGTGGAGCCGTGAAAGGATCTAATGCAGGCTGAGAAGCCCAGATAAAAATATGTTTCCATTTGCTGGAGTACACTTTTCTGGTGGAAGACTTATGATCTGCCACTATAATTCTTTTAATGGGAGAGGATAATGCGGGAGTCCTGACTATCATGGGAACTGAAACAGCCAAGCACTGAACTTTAGACTGTCCAGGTCTGGATGGGGAATCCCTGAGGGATGAAATATAAGATCTGGAACTGTAGCCAACATTCATGGTGGAGCCACCAGATGAGACCTCAGACAGGGAAACCAGACTTGGTGAGGCCAGTATGGGGTAATGAGGATAACCAAGCTCCCCAGCCTGTGAACTTTCTGAAGATATTTTGATATTAAAGGAAGAGGAGTATAAGCATACAGAAGACCAGGGAGCCAAGCATGAATTAGAGCATCTCTGGGGGTTCCCCTGAGTGGAGTTCAGAGCGAAGAACTCGGTGCATTTTGCATTGGATGGAGAGGTGAATAGATTGCAGCAAGGCTGAACCCACTTTTGAAAGATCTGTTCCACTACTGAGGGATTCAGAGACTACTTGTGAGGCATCAGAATGGATCTGCTTAGCCTGTTCACTAGAATGTTGGACCTCCCTAGAATGAGCATTGGCACCAGAAAACCACCAGTGGAGATCGCCCATTCCCATACTCTTATGGCCTCATGACACAGGGGGAAAGATCTTGTTCCCCCTTGTTTGTTGATGTATCAGACCATGGACATATTGTCCACCGGATAGCAATTGTTCCTGAAGGGAGATGGGCATGGTGAGCCTGCAACACTAGAAGCACCACCCTCATCTCCAGGATGTTGATATGCATGGTCTCATAGGGGGACCACATGCCTTGGACTGTCATTCCCGAGCAGTGCCCTCCCCACCCCAGCTGGGAGGCATCTGTAGTCACTGTAGCCAGGGGAAAAGGCAGAAGAAAGGGATGCCCCAAATCAGATCTGAGGAATGAATCCACCACTGAAGGGAGTCCATGCACACTCAAGAGATTCTGACAGGGTGCGTCAACAGACGTTCTAACAGAGACCATTGTACTAACTGGGTCGACTGAAGGATTCACATCTGAAGGCAGACAAAGGGCAAGAGACTGATCATGCCCACCAGGGACTCCAATGCCATTAATACAATTTCTGCTGTTGGAAAGTGAGTTTGAATAATACACAGGACATGTAGCTTCAGACTGCATGTTCTGTCTGGAGTAAGAAACACTCTGGTTTGAGTTGTGTCTAGTCATGCCCCAATGAAATCTAAGGTTTGGACAAGGCTCAGAGATGATTTGTTTAGATTGAGTGTAATGCCCAACCTCTGGGCCAAAAAGAGAAAAAAATCCCTCGCTTGATGGAGTTGATGCCTGGATGGGACAGCGAGGAGCCAATAGTCCAGGTAGGGAAATACCTGAATGGCCTGGAGTCTCAGGTGAGCTGCTACTACTGACATCACTTTGATAAACACCCTGGGGACTGTGGTGAGACCAAAGGGGAGTGCTCTGAACTGATACTGATTGGCTCCTACCCAGAAGGGGAGAAACCTCCGGGAGCATTTGAACATCTTGATATGATAGTATGCATCCTGAAAGTCAATTGAGCACATCCAATTGTTCTCCTCCTGCAGGAAGGGCAGGATAGATTGAAGGGCGACAATCCGGAATTTTGCCTTAGACACAGGCAGGTTCAAGGTGGATAGATCCAATATGCATCTTAGGTCCCCCATTTTCTTTGGCACCAAAAAGAACTTAGAATAAATATCTGATCCAGAATGGTATAGGGGAACAGGTTGGATGACTTGATTTCTTAGCAGCTTTGCGATTTCCAGTGCTGCATCCTGCCTGTGCTTGGGTAGAACATCAGGGAGGTATTTGGGTGGTGAAATTGGCTCAAGGAAGGGGATTGAATAGCCTCTGAATATAATTCGTAACACCCAATGATTTTTGTGATTGACTCCCACTCCGTTAGGTGCAATGAGAGACGGCCCATGACTGCCTACAGAGACAAGAAGTCAGGCAACCCTTCAGGGCTGCTGAGTGGGTCTATCCGAGATAGGTTCTCAAGACCTGTAATGTCTTAGAGCCCCTCTGCCTCTAGGGTGATGTCTATCAAATCCCCCTCTGCCACTGGGGGAAGGTGAGTCCTGAGTGTCTTGGGGAAAATTCTGGGATTTCCGGAACCACATCTTCTTGGTTCCTCACTGATTCCTAGAGAAGGATCATTGAGGGGCTGAGAAGTGGATCCCGATGGCAGACAGAGTCTTTCTGTCCTTCTTACTCTGAACTAGAGTCTCACGTTCTGACTTCCCAAACAGGGAAGTACTGTCATACGGGGCATTTGTAAAAGATGTTTTAAAAGGTTCCAAAAACTGTCAGAGCTGGAGCTAGGCATGTAACCTGATGGCAACACCTGTACCAGCTGCCCTAGTGGCTTCTTTGGTTGCATGGAAGAGGAGGCACATGGTGGTGTTAACAACTGACTTTAGAGTAGCCATATGAGCAGAGAAAATCTTCCTGTGCTCCACTGACATGGACTCTGGGGTCGACTTAATGAACTCCTTAACTAGGTCTCGCTGCACCTGAATCACGTGTGCTATGTAATTCAGCTCCTGAATAGAGAAGGTCACTGAAGCATAACTGAAATGGTCCATCACCCTAGACTGTTGGTTAGGAGGATGGACCGTAGAGCTTTCTCGAGTGAGATCCTTCCTAGTGACTGCTGCCAACACCTTGGCATCAATGTGAGATCCCTTGTTCTAGTATAGTCTATCTGATTGAAAGCTCAAGACCTTATCCAGATGTTTGGGAATAGGCTCCACCATGTCCGGTTCCTTCCATGCCCGAGATGTAATGAGATCCACTAAAGGATCTGCGGGAGGGGACACCCAGGAAGTACAGGGTCCTGCACCAAATGCCTCAAGGAACACCAATTCATTCGAGATAGGTTTCTGAGCAGACCATCTCCCTCACTGTCAAAGGAGATCCATGATGTCTCCAAAGTAGACATCCTCAGGGGAGTGACTGGAGGGAACCTTCCCCTTCCCCCAAATTGGTGTCTTCGGTGAGAGACTCCAGTGAAGTGTTTAAGTGTCTCCTTTTGCACGTACACTCGCGAGGCATCTCCTCAGTGGGGATCTCTGGGGAGGACTTGCTAAAGCCTTGCTGCTCCCAAGTGGAAGGTTCGTGAGGCAAAGTGGCAGCAGGCTGTCCCTGAGATGGCAGAATGCCCAGAACTATACCAGAAACAGAGAGAGTAAGGGTGGAGTCTGAGGACCAGATGTTCAAGACTCTCTAGGAAATTGAGAAAACCCTCTCCTCCACATTGAAAGCCGAAGGGGAATGGACATCCTGGGAAAGGAAAATATGAGCAGTGATCCTCTGACCCAATGGGGGAGTCAGAGCCAAGCCTCAAGGCACTGAGATACCAAGAGGAAGGCTGCGCTCTGACACACTCAGAGCTGACACCAACCCCTTGGATCCAACGCTGAGGCTACGGCTCCAAGAGCTTGTCAGATCAGAGCCAGTCAGATCCAACCTGCTCAAGGTCATAGCTGGAATCGAGGTACAAGGTACTATCTGCGCTGGCCCCTTGACAATGAGAATCCTCAGATCCAAGGGCTCCTGAACCCAAGGCCAGATAAGAGAAGGAGTAATTGGGGTGAAAAAGGGCTGCATGCTCCCCACTCCAGAGGGAGAAGGAGCAGGCAAGACTCCCATCTGTATCTGGGTGCTTATGAACTTCAGCATCATCCTGTCCATCTCCACTTCACTAAGGCTCTGGGTGGAGTGGGAAGAGGAGGAGACTGACACCAGCTTGGAGAGGTGGTGAGGAGACACCTGAGCCAGCGACTGGATCTGGGGCTCCTTCGGAGAACCGAGGAGAACAGAGCTGGGGAGACTCAGGTATCAGAGCTGACCTAACGTTTTTTTTTTACTCAACAGATTTTTATTTTTTTTAATGTTTATGAGTAAATTGTGATACAGTCACTATTAATTACAGATCAAGTTAACAGAAGTAGTTAATAATCATAACAATATGTACAATATTTACAAATGGTCCAATGAAAGGAAACAGAGAGATAAAAAAAAACACATATGACATTTATAATTATATATTCCTTTAAGTTCACATTATTCCATGTCCCTTTTAAATTCATGAAGAGAAAGTTGTGTCTTTTTGTAGTATGTCTATGAGTATCAAGACTCTATTCCAAGGGTTATTAATCCAACGTCTGGGAAAAATTCTTTCTTCTTTAACTTTTATTTCTTTTAGTGCAGATTCCCTTAAAAGAGAAATGAAGTCTTCATAACTTGGAGAGATTGTGGATTTCCATTTTTCTGGCCACAGCCAGAATAGTCCATAAAAAGAAGTTGATCTCTTTTATTAACAGTTATTAAGGCATCAACATTCAAAAAAATTGATGATTTTGTTAAAACAAATGTATCATTATAAATGGCTTGAAGAAATTTAATAATGTCATCCCAGAACTTTTTAATACAATTGTAAAATATATGTAACCAATCTGCTCCACAATTTAGAGTACATCTCCAACAAGTAGCTTTCTGATTAGGATTAAAATTAGCAATTTTGTTTGGGGTATAAAAAGCTCTATGCAAAAATTTCCATGTGAAGATTTTCCATATCTGGAAGTTAGAGGTTAATTTAACTGATTGCAGAATATCATTTTTACTTTCAGGAGATAGGCTCGTAGTCAGATCTTTTGTTACAGTATTCCATGTGTTTTGAGTTATTTTGGTTTTATACACTATTAATATTTTATATATTTTAGATATAGAAATTAGCTTGTTATGCTTGTCATAAATTATTTCTTGTATATAATTTATGAGTTTTGGCTTAAAATTAAAACTTGAATTATTAATAACCTCCCACAAACTTTTTGAGTGATGCAATACTTTTTGGAGATCTTCCCTATCTTTATCAAGTATTTTAAATTCATCTATTACTTGTTGGATGTTTAATGTGCTAGAATTGTTTAAGCATTGGAACCAACAAATAAAATTATTAGTTTCCCATTCAATACATTTTTTTCTTGAATTTTTTCTTTAAAATTCTTTGTTGTATTAAAAGGTATCAAAAGTTCAAACCATAGTTTTATATCAGAATTTGTTTTTAAGAAATTTCTAAATAGATTATATATGTTATTTAAGTATGATAAATTGGTAGGTTTTGTTGTATTGTTTTGTAGATTGCTACTTAATAAGTGCCAAGATGTGTTGTTATGATTCTTCAAGTCTATATTTTTTAATGTTTTGTTTTCATTTAAGAAAAAAGTTGTATGTAAAGTTTTCCACCTAGACGAGTAGTTTGGGTTTATCCATTGTAGTACAAGTTTAAAGATGGAAACTTTAATGTATGTCTCTATATCTGGAAATGTAATTCCTCCCAAGTCCCAGGGTCTAATATGGTGTGTGAAAGCAATTCTATTTTTTTTGGATACCATAGAAAGCCCATCAAGAGTTTCTGATTTTTTTTATAATTTTTTTGTTTGGTAAGATAGGAATTGCTAATGCTATATAGTTTATTTGGTTTAATAATATAATTTTTATTATCTGTAATCTATCTTCAAATTTTAACATTAATTTATTCCAGGTATCAATTTGTTTTTGAATTAAGTTTTGAATTTTATTATAATTTAAAGTTATAGTAGTATTTATGTTGTCAGCTATAAGAATTCCTAGATAGTCGAGTAATGAAACTCTTTCTCCAATAATTTGATACTCACTCAGATAATAAACATCATCTCTATTCAAGAGTATATGTTTTGATTTTGCTTTGTTGAAATAACGACCTGAAATGGAGGAAAGCTCTTTTATTTTTTCCTCTAATGCTTGTATGGTCTCTTCTTTTGGTTTTAAAGTCAACAAGATGTCATCAGCAAATAACATGATTTTGGAATTACATTGATTATAAAAATTAATTCCTTCTATTTTTAGTTCACTTCGTATTGTAGAAGCAAATAGTTCTATCACTAAGGCAAATAGTATAGGAGACATAGAACAGCCTTGCTTAGAGCCTTTAGTTATTTTAAAAGCCTCTGAAGTAAATGGACCTAACTTTACATAAGCTAGATTATCTTTATATATGTTCTTTAATAAATTTATAAAGTTTGATGGAAAATCAAAAAATACCAGAATTTTAAATCTCTATATGTCTATTTATATCTACTCTCTCTCTATTGTTGCTTCTCTTTCTTTATTCTTATACTTCCTCCTTGGTATTAAAACATGTTAGAATGTTCAACATTATGTTGCTTAGATTCACTAGAAAGTTAAGTGCTTTCTTTCGGTTAACTTATTACATTTCCTTTTCCATGTTCTTTCACTTTTTTTTCATGTTTTTAGATATAGGTAATAATGTGTATTATGTCATTTGTCCTCTTGATGTATCCTTTTGTCTATATGTGGAGCTTTTCTCCCCGGGCCTCTGCTGAAAATGGAAATATATCCAGTTGGACTAGCCCGGTCAACAAATGTAAAATAAAATAAAATAAATAAATAAAATAAATAAAATAAGTAATCCCAATTTACTGAATCAAATGCTTTCCCTATATCAAGTGTAATTATAAGGGCTTCTAAGTTATCTCTATTCAAAGCTTTAATAATAGTTAATATTCTCTGAATGTTATCATACGTGTGTCTACCAAATATAAAGCCTGTTTGGTCTTCATTTATAACGTGAGTCAAGGATTTTTTAATTCTATTCACTAAGATAGACATAAAAATTTTATAATCATTGTTAAGCAGAAAGATTGGTCTATATGAGCTACACTGGGATAAATCTTTCTTATCTTTTTTTATAGGAGTAACTAGTGAGTATTTCCAGGATGGTGGGATTATATTTTGTGTTTGAATTTCATTTAGCATATTATGGAACAAAGAAATTGCTGCATTTGGGAGAATTTTATATAATTCCATTATGATTCCATCCATTCCTGGTGATTTGTTATTCTTACTTACTTTGATTATATCTCTTATTTCCTTTATGGAGATATGTTTATCCAGGTCTATTTTTAGTTGTGCAGGTAATGTATTTAATAAAGGACAGTTAAATTCCAGCTCTAAAGAAGTAGTATTGCTAGCTTTATTTCCATAATGATGAGCATAATAATACTTAAAGGCTTCAAGAATATCATTTACTTCAGATACCTTCTTTTTCCCTTTCCCTTCGTGTATTATATTTATGATAATATTTTCAGAATTCTGCCTCTTAATTCTCATAGCTAAGTTATGGAGGTGTTTTGGGGATGTTGATATTGAGGCAAATTTTAGTTTTTCCAAAGCTAGATTTGTCTTATGGGTAAGAATTTCATTGTATTTCTTGTTTAAATCTTTAACTTCTCCTTTTTTTCTGATCTTCTGATACATCATAATAGCTTATATTTAATTCTATTATTCATTTTTGAATATTATGTAATTCAGATTCCCATTCTTTTGTTTTATTTTTAAACCATGTAACAATTTTGCCATATAAAAAGACCTTTAATGTGTCCCATGTTATTGTATTGTTTGTATCTTTAATCAGGTTTGTTTCTAAAAAATATTTAATTTCTGTATCTAGCCAAGGTTTAAATTCCTTTAATTTAAAAATGTAGGCTGGTATTCTTGTTACTAGATTTAATCTTTTAAAATCCATTTGTACTTTAATGATTAAGGCGTTATGATCTGAAAGAGGACATGGAATAATAGAAAATTTTACTATTCTGTTGTTTAAGTCAGAAGATATAAGTATTTTATCTATTCTTGTTTGAGTATTAAAGCGATAATCACTGTGTGAATAGTTTAGTGAGTTAGAGTCTTTAAACTTAAATGCATCTATCAAATTTAAGTTTTCTATCCATCTCTTGAAATATTTACCTACGGGTGAAAGACGTAAATTTCTTTTATTAGTTGTTTCAGAGCTATCCAGAATACAATTAAAATCTCCCCCCGATATTATCATACCTTTATATACTTTGTTAATCAATTCTATGTGTTTTTTAACAGTAGATAGTCCAACTCCAGGAATCCAATAAATATTTATTAAAGTCCAAATTCTATTTTGATATTTTATTATTACAATTGATAATAACCCTTCTTTATCTTCATGTTTGTAAATGATCTGTGGAATAATGGTACTTCTTTTCCATAAGATTATAACTCCTCTTGTTTTTTTTTTATACTGGGAATGAGAGAGGATTAGATAGTCATTGGGTTTCCATATGAAATCTTCCTCTAATTTTAGATGGGATTCTTGTATAAATATAATTTGTACTTTTTGTAATTTCAGATATTTTAGAATGTTTGACCTTTTTATAGGGTTATTTAAACCATTAATGTTTATAGATAAAGTTGTGTCAGTCATTTTTATAAATATTTATCATGTGCTTTCAGGTTGATTGTTTTACTAGACGTTTGCTTTGTCTTAGGACCTATGGTATTTAGTATATTAGTTATATCCTCTTTTCTTTTAGAAGTTATTACAAAACAAGTATAACTATTTCTATATGTGTTTAAAAAAATCTTCCATTTGGACCATTGAGAAACAAAAAAATTGAAAAACATTGTATTAACATATTTTAAACAAACAAATAGTGTTTTAACCGCACCAAGTCTCAAACATGAAGTGTCTAACACCTCAAATCTGTTTAAACTTAAAAGTTCAAACAGATTTACCTTCAAGATAAACATTAGCATTAAAGAAGAAATATTACTCTAGCTTGAGCTCTTCAATAAGGAAAACAAAACTAAAATCAGAGAACATCAAATACTTTCATGTATGTATATATTTAAATCTTGACTGAAAAATCTTGTTACTACATGAATGCATTCCATCAACATAGTATAGATTAATTAATAAATAGCTAGTCATTTTGTTATTATTTCATGCCTTGGTATAGGTAATATTGTACCCATAGAGTGCAATGCTTCAATTAATTAGTCATTTATATAGTTATTTTCCATACATTGTAGTAATGGTATTAATTTACAAACAACAATATTAAACTATCTATAAGGGATTATATCTGTGCTATTAGAAATAGAATTAATACTTGTGCTATGAATTTGCATTATTAGAATTGGTACATTGTTACTAAAACTCTTATAATTTCTTTCCAAAACTGTATGAGACATATCATATTATTTGATTATTATTACAATCTTCTAAAATAAATTACTATATTAATAATTAAAAATAAGAATTATTGCATATTAGATTACGTCTACTTGAACAATATAACTTATCAAACCCGGTCAAGATGTCATGACTTTTATAATTCTGTTGTCTATATAATAAAGTAAAGAAAAATTATTAATTAGTGTGAAAAGTTAAACTCTTGCATTATTTATATGTGACCTTTTATAACTCAGTGACTAATTAGCTATTATTCAGAAGATTTTCTCTATTTAGTTCCAGGTAAAAGCCACACATAACAGAGTTAATCATCTGTAAACACAAATGTAATGAGTATTTAATAAATGATAAAAGTCTCATATTTAAAGTAGGCTGTAAACAATAAACTAGCATTATGCCTATGAATGTAAGTTACAATGATAATGCTAAGAAGTCACAGTTGTATCATATACAACTATTTATAATGATTGCTTTTTTTTCCTTTCTTTTTCTCCTTTTATAAAGCTTCTTTGTGTATGTTAACTTGTTTAATAGAACAAGTTATTAAATAAATAAGCATCTGAAATACCTTTTAAACTAGTAGTTGGAAGTTTCTTTCATGTCACTTTAAGTCAACAAATGAAACTAATCCATCTAACACATTAACAATTACATGAGTTTGGAGAGCATGTACATCGTATATATACAAGACATTAATCACCAGATCACAGCAGTATTTAAATGGTTCATTCTATCCCAGTCAGTTTATGTAACACCTTCTTCAAAGTGCAGGTATCACTATATTTGGATATATCACTGGTAAAATTTAACAGCAACTGACAACACTATTACTTTCTTTTTTCCTTACTCTCCTTCTTTTTTTTTATTATTTCCTTCTTTTTTCTTTCCCCTTTTCCTCCCTTCTCTTTTTAAGTAATGGGAAATAATGAAAGCACTTGGGAAATTAGAAATAATTTAAAAGTAAACATTTCACATTCAAAGTATTGAATAATAATGTGCAGAGGAAAAAAAAAAAAAACTTTACAATGTTGTGTTTGAGCACCATCTTCTGGGAAGTAGCTGTAATTACAGCTGTATGCATTTCAGCATTTCACTTGTTAAATGTGTAAAGACAAGCTACTTTCCTTAACAGAAAGCTAAAGAAATCTAAAACAGAAAGTTCATGACTGCTGCTCATACTTAAATAATTTATTAAAATGATGATAACATCCAATTTAATTTAAGAAATACTATCATTAGACTTTTCCAATTCTATTCTCCACTAGTAGCAATGATAATTTAATGTGTTTGTAAGCATATATATAGCGCTTTATTCAAAGTTATTTTAGCACTATTCTTAAGTATACTTTTATCTGAAGTTAGCAATAGGAAATAATGCTGTAGCAGGGGATAAAAGGAGAATATATGATGTGTAAAATTAACTGAAAGCTAAACGCTTTCATTTCAAGCAAACAGAACAGCCGAGTTTAGAAAAGGGATATTGTGATAGTGTGTACTTGCGGGCCATCTTCTGGTCAGTAATTGTAACTACAAGTATGCATGCTTCAGTATATCTCGTGCTGTGAAAGAGATGGTGAACAACTTTCTGTGTAAAAATCTAAAAATAGCCAAGCAGTAGGTTCGTGAATGCTATTTACTTTTAAATGGTTCAATGATGTTCTAAGAACAACTGATGCATTTAGAAACATTTCTATTTTTAACATATTTATCTCTAAATTTTGGTTGATAAGTATAAAATGTGCACTTTAATAACATAACATACTATTATAAAATATAAAGGAATTTATTCAGACAGTTGCTAGTAACTTATTTTAGCTATGAAATGCTTTTCTAGGAGAAATAGTCTAAAAGATAAACTATTATAAGGACTTCTAGAACAATGTTAATAAACATCTAATAAACTGTCTTGATTTTATATTCATGCGACAACATAAAAAAAAGCAATTATGCATTTCAGTTCCTTAGTGAATCAATTTTTAAGTACTAAATAAAATATTATTATAATAGGCTAAAAAACTAATAAAGGGCAGAAAAACTGCTTTGAGTCATATATTAAGGGAATTAACTTTTAGATAATGTAGTCTTACCTTGGTTGATACTTTGAGAGAAGTAGTATCTTCCGAATTCTTCATGTCATTCTTCTGCTTCTTTTTTTCCCTCACCTCCGACCAGATATTTTTTCCTGAAGCTCTTTTTAGGGAAGATGAATTTGCCCAGTCCATTTCATCGGGAAGTGGAATTATGTTGTTGTTGTTTATGAAGGTTGTGGCTTCCTCTATGTTATTAAAAGATCCCATGTCATTATTGTATTGAATTCTTATTTTGGCAGGATAAGAGAGCTGTGTCTTGATTGTATGCTGTTTTAGAAGTTTTACTAATGGCCATGCTTTCTTCCTTAAATCCAGAACTCTTGTGGAATAATCATTATCAAATCTTAATAATGACTGTTTATACATAACAGGATTTTTCCTCCATGCTGATCTCGATATTAGTTCTTTGTCCATAAAAGATAAAAATTTAATTACTATGGATCTTGGAGCAGACTTAGAAGAAATAGAAAGTGGCTTACCAATAGCTCTGTGTGCTCTTTCTATTCCATAAGATAATCCTTCTTTTAATCCTAGAACTTCAGGTAGCCAGGAGTTCAAAAATGAGATAATGTCAGCCCCTTCAGTTTTCTCTGGAAGACCAAAAATCCTTATGTTTGTTCTTCTCTCTCTATTTTCAATATCATCCATTTTATTTATTAACCATGTATTTCGTTGTAACAAAAATTGGGTTTGTAGTTCTTCTTCTTTTAATCTCCCATCAACATCACTTAAGGAAGTCTCAATGTCTGAAATTTTTGTTTGTTGCTGTTGTAATATTTCTTTAAAAATTTCAGTTTGTTTTTGACAGTTATCTTTAAGACTTTCTAAGTTCTCAGAAAATCTTTCCATCTTTAACGACAAGTCCAGTAAAGTAGCAGATATCTGTTGCATCTCTTTTTTCAGTATAGAATCTGAGTGTGAGTTCTTTGAGTTACTCATTTTCAACAGCTTGTGGTGTCCTCTGAAGTATTTGACAGGAAAATTTCAGAATTTTTTCTTCAAAGTTGGTATTTTTATTGTATGTTACTTCTTCTTCAATAATTACCCAAAATGTTTTAAATATTTTTAGTTTTTCCTGTATTTTCTAGTAAGAGTTTGAAGAGCTCAAATTTAAGCTGCTTTCAGTTAGCCATTAGGCTCCGCCCCCCTACAGTTGTTTCAAGCTGACCCAACTTTTGGTGGAGTTCTGGCCAGAGTAGTGTGATCTAAGAATAGCTTCCTTGGCCTATCATTTTTGGCAGATTTGCCTCCATCCCTGGGCCTCTTGGTGGGAGTATGAGTCCCAGAAGCAGGGGAGTTGGAAGGAACAGAAGCTTGGGGCACAGGGACTTGAGTCCCTGAAGAGGGAAGAAGGCCCTTAAGGATTAATTTGTCCCTCCTGTCCTTAAGTGCCCCATGAATAAACCTGGCACAGATGGAACAGGAGGTCTGGAGGTGGGCTGCCCCAAGATATACTATGCACAGAGTGTGGTCATCAGCTGGGTAGAGCATATGGCCACACTCAATACACTTTCGGAAGCCAAGTTTGGGAGTGTTAGACATATCCCAACCTCAGGCCCAGCACACACACACTATCACTCAATCCATGCACCCAAGGCAAGAAAGGAAAAGAGAGATATCTTTTTTTTTATGTTTTTACCGATGGAAATACGGAGGAAGAGAAGAAAAATAGAGAGAGAAAAAAAGGAAGATTTAAACCAAGAAACAACACTTACCACAACTTTCTATGCAGAGAGCTCGGATAATGAAGCAGACATTACAGGCGGCAAATGAGATTAGAAGGGAGGAAGTAGATAGGAGCATTATAAGAAAGCGAAGGAGATTTGAGTTTGATCAGATGCTGGATATGTGGCTGAGTTAGATCTGATATGGATCCAGGAACCCACAGGTTGAAGATCAAATGAAGACACCTACTTCAGATCAAAAGTTCTTGTTCTGTTTTTAAAACTGTAAAAAGCCAGGCATTTGCTATATTTGAATCAAGGAGTGTGATAACTTATATGATGCACAAAGTGCTGAAGGCCTTCAGTTCTGGAGTCCTGAAAACTCATTTCTGTACCAGTATTCAAAAATTCTGGAACAGAAATAAAAACAGTACCACAATAGCAATCAACTGACATCTCCCAATCATGCTGACACCTTACACTTGAGATGAATGTCCCCTTACCCCAAACCTAACTATGGCCCTACTTGCCTCCTATTATTTTTGTGTTTGTCCCTGATTCATGTGCTAAGTGATAGAGGTATGGTCTCGTTCACATGCTTTATGCATTTTGTTTCCAACACATGTTCCACTAGATGTGCTTTTAACACATATTAAATTATATCGTAGTAAGATGATGTCTGTCATTATGCTAAAGGTGTACAAGCATGATATGACAAACATGCATCTTGTTGTGTTTAATATATTACTTTGCATATTGTCAACAACGTTACATATATACTACCAGGATGGCTAACCTACACACCCATCTATGCTTTGGCTGAGCTGTCCTCACAGTTGATGGTGTGTTTGTTATGGACTAAGAACCATTATTAAGATTGATGAGAATTAAGAGTTTATCTACAATAATCTCTGCAAGAATATAGTGGGCAGGATTCATGAATCCTCCGTGTAAGAGATACAAGGCTTACACAGAGGCTGCAGTTAAATGGTGTGACGTCAGCATGTCATGCATATGCATGAGGGCATGCTGAATCATACCTACGGCTAACACGGTCCGTGGAAGACAGTAGGGGGCGTGTCCGTAGGCCAAGCCCTGCAAGAGGACACGCCCCCAGAAGAGTAAAAGTGCCCAAAGTAAACCCCCACGACAGAGTACATGGAAATGTGAATAAACACAACACATGCCCCCACAGACTATGAACATAAAATCATATAAATGAGCATGTTTAATATTTTTTTTAAACTGTAAAGATGTTTGCCCATGAGTGCGCTCATTTGCATGGGTGTGCCCGTAGCTCAGCCACAGTTAGCAATAAGTGGAAAAGCATATAAGAACTAACTATGCAAAGTAAGCAAAAAAACAATAGTGTAGCAGTAGAGACGTCGGCTGAAGAGCAGGCAGTCATGGTTCGAGCCCCCACAACATCAATTTTTATTTTTAGTGAAATAAGCATGAAACAAGTCCCTGACACATATGTACACATATAAAACTATATTTTATGTAAAGTGTAATGTACTAGGCCAGTTATTGTGAAGAAATGTGAGATAACAAAATAATAACAAATGCCAGATGTGCCCATAGCTGAGCTATAGTTTAACAAATTGAGTGCATCTGCCCATAGGTGAGCAGTGGTTTAACAGGTGCAAAATGAGTGCCCGTAGGTGAGCAATGGTTCAATAGGTGCAAAATGATTGTCCGTAGGTGAGCTGAGTGTAATATGCGTGCTTACAGCCAAATGTAGTGTAAACCGGCGTAACACAGACACACCCCCTAGCCTGTCTTGACAGACATAAAATATAAAAAGCAGTGGCCATGTTCGAACCCAGGATACCATGCACCATAGTCAAGGTACTGAACCACTAAGCCATGACAGCTGTACATAGACATGCAGTAATAGCAAATATATAGGAATGAATAGAAATAGGAGAATGACAAAGCAGGTTTTGTGAAGCTGATACAATTCCAAAATGGCCAATCACAGATAAGTGCAGGAAAAATGGCATATATAAGTCCCATAGGCGGGAATACACAGCATAACCGATTGTAGAACTAACCTGCAGCCAGAATGTCAGGAGTAGGTGAGGGTAGTTGCTTCCAAACACAGAGGTGGGGTGTTGAGGAGTCCAGATATATGGTCTGGCTCCTTGTCCACAATCATGAGGCCCAATTCATGCAGGGCCAGGTCCTGTGGGGAGCATATAGGGCTGAGGCATGGGACCGATTGGCTCATGATCTCACCAGTGCCACAGGGATTCCAAGGACTGGTGAGCATGTCCATCACCACCATGCGGACCTGAAGAGACGTAAGTAGGACCAACTGAACCGTTGGATCCAGGAGGCCTGGCAAATGCCCAACGCCCCACTACTGAGTAAGTTACATTTAATTATGTATGTAAGAAATTAACCTAGCTGATATTATGGAGATGTGTATTCCAATATTACTTTATTTATATTACAGCTGCAGGTGTCCATTCTGCGAACCGCAGAACCTATGGCGATAGGCTGGTGCGGTTGCACCACCAGGCAGGTCAGTAATCCTTCCCCTGTAACTGTAAAGAAATATAAAAGTATGACAGTTAGCAAAAGAGTGCAGTGTAGTCACTAAGTAATAAAATGTGCAAGTAACAGTGTAAGAGTGTTTGCAAGTAATGCTTGATTACAAAAGTGTGTTGCAGTCGGTAATCCAAACAGAAAAATGAAAATGTCTGAAATAAAGTCTGAAGTAAAGATGCCCCACCTGTAATATAATAGTACACAACCTGCAGCAGGCTGAAAAGTACAGCTGCAGAAGATGAGCAAATCACGTGTGAAATATATCCCTGTTGAAATACTGAAACATGACAGAAGTGAGACTGTTGGAAAGGATTGTAATAACTACAGGTAAAACATGTCAATAAAGCCTAGAAGTAAGTACCATCCTGAATTGTAAAATTAAAACAAGTGAGAGTGTGAGAAAGAGTTATGAATCCACCAATAAAGTAGTAATAACCCATGAATAAAGTATACTGCAGTCAGTACAGAATGAAATGAATGTGACAAGCAGAACCAAACTGCAAAATGTGTTCAAAATGTTGCTGCAGCTGGAATGTGTATCCCAAAATCTGGATATGTTGCTCTCAGTCTGCAATATGCAGATAGTATGATTGTCTAAAATACCAAACATCCACAGTTGTCTATAGCTATATAAAGCAAATGTAGCAGGATGATGTAGCTGAACAAAGCCAGATATGAACGTGTATGAATAACAATAAAATATATATTGATATAGCAGTAACAGTCCTATCACCAACTTGAAGTAGTTATCACATAGGAAACTGTAGGTAGAACAGTAGTGTGTATATATCTGCAGCTATTAGAAATGTACAGCATATGTATTGGTATTTGAAGTTGTTAATTATATTTTCTTCACCCTACCCTATAACTACATATAATCCATTCCACGTGAAATTGGTATGTGCAATCACAATTAACACCCCTGGACATTAGTCCTGTTGGGTCATACATATTTGCATGTACGTTGATGCATCTGCCCTGTTCATACATTCCAAACCTAATGGCCTGTTGCCATCAATCAACCCTGCATGTTGTTGGACTGTGTATTGCTGTTCAAATTATGCATGTGTTATGCTCGCTGTTCAATGGTGTGAATATCTGGGTGTTTTGTTAATGGGAATACTAATGCATGCTGTTACAACTAATTGCGAATGGTATTGAAGAAGGCATTGGTTGCCGAAACCGGTCTGTCTTACTAATAAAGGGCTGTTTTCAGCCAGTTATATGCAACAGATCTAGCATTTTTACTTTTATTATGTGACTTCTGGATCATATATTGCTGGCCTTGTGTTGTACATTTGAATGGTTTTGGCCGTGCATCAATCATGTTGGATTGTATGTTACTAACCCAAACTGTCATGACATAATGCAAAACATAGGACGACAGGGAAGGTGGGTTCCAGTGGACCCAACTCTCCCACCTCAGCTGGCGAGTGCACCTGGCAGCAGTGCCCAGTCTGGACCCTCCTCCGGTGGCCCTGTGCCACCTGCGGGTGGAAGCACTGCAGGGGATGGGGCTCGTCCCTTCTCTGCAAGTGTGGCCGGAGGAGAACCACCACTCACCCTCCATAGCGTCCGGACTGTGGTGCGTAGGGAGATCCAGGAATCTGTTCTTGGGCCCCTACACCAAATTGAGGTACAGGTGGCACAACTTACGGGCATGCCTGTTGCCCGGCCTTCACAGCCGCCAGCACAGCCCCGTCCTGGGCAGTGAAGGAACAGTGGCAACTGCCCATGGGTAGGGATATCAGTTCCACTGTTGCCATCTGTGGGCTCATGGGCTCTGGATATCCAAACATCCATCCCCGTCAATTGTGTAACCCCCCACACATGTCATACACCGCCCCTGTATGCACCTTGTTTGTCTTGTCTGTTGACCTACCCAACCTACCTCCCTAGCTATACCGACTTCCTTTACCTGGCATACCACTCCCACCTGAAAAAAAAAAAAAAAGGGCACTCTGTACCCACAAAAAAATTATGCCCCATACATAGCTGCCCATTCCGCACACATCTGCTGGACATGGAAACTATCAATTACAATTGGCTGTACAACAAGTATTATTGTTGTCCTGACACCTCCCTCAGGGGTGGAAGGTTTCAAATGTCACACCAAATTACAAACATATGCACAGCTGTTGCTGATGAAGAAATGGGCAGCTATGGGACTTACCTGCATCCCTCCTGCAAAACCCAAGCTTGTTTCCCTACTCTCTTACCCTCTTTGTGACCCCTTTTTCACCACTTTCCTGTTCCCCCATTTTCATTTCTTTCAAAGAAAATAGCGCGGGTGTGCGCCAGAGTAAGCACTGTTAAGCGGTTGTAAGCGGGTGTGCGTGGAGCTGAATGCCAGTGCGCATGCGGGAGCTCCACGCAAACCTGCGCTAACCTGGTTACAACTGCTTAAAAGTGCCTTAGTCACTCTGATTGACAGGTCCTGTAGTCAGTTCAAAAGCAAAATAAAATCCCACTGTCAGTCCCAAATCCAGGACCTTGGAAACAGTATTCTGCATGACTTACCACTAAGCCATGACTGTTATACAAGAGCATTGTGCTACAATAAATATATCATGTAATAGTAGGAATGAATGTAAAGAGGGTATAGGATGTGTAGTACACAAAGCATGTCATGTATATTTACTGTCAAATCTATAGTGTGTGAACAGAAACAGCCATGCTAGTTGGTAGCTAGTAGGTAATAATGTCAGTTATTATACATATATAAATGTATATATATATATATATATATATATATATATATATATATATATATATATATATATATATAGTTGTAGGTGTCAGTGTACATACACACTTAGTACAGGAAACAGGAGAGATGAATGGAGAAATGTGAATCTACAACACAGCCTCATTCATGAGAGAGATACTAACCTTTACACTCACAGAACAGTGTCCACAGCATACCAGCATGGTCCCCACCCTTACAATCTGAAAGGGCAATGCCTATCTCACATACCCTTTTATAGCACTGTCCTGAAATCACAGTGAGAACTGCAATCAGTACACAACTGGCTGCATGCAATTAGCAAATGCTGGCTTACAATTGGTGCAGAGGCCATCACATGGACTTATGCAAATACCTACAAAAGCATCCTGTACTCCCACTCCATACATGTAATACTTTCATTGCACCATCTGGAGGCAGAGAGAGAGCGAGAGAGAGAAAGAAAAAAAGAAAGAAAAAAAGAAAGTAAGAACACAAACAAAAAACACACAAGACAAACTAAGTTGAAGCTGTCATCAGTTTCAGTATCAAGCTGGGCTGGCAGCAGCAGGAAGCTATACTAACAGTAACGCAACCAGCTGCGACACACAGGTAATGTAAAGTAACAAGTTAATAGTCTACATACTGTGAACCCTCCATATGTGTTATTGGTCTGTATCTATATGTATGTCTATGTGATAAGTTGTGTGCACGTAGTTTTACCCAAAGGGGATGACTATACATTACATGTCATTCAGTGTTAGGCCATGATTCTGGCACCAGTTGTCCGTTTCAGTGAGGCCTGTCTGTAGGATGTGTGTGTCAGCTGGTGTAACGACTATGGCACTTAGTTCGCAGTCATCTGGGAACTTTGTCATCCACAACCCGCACATGTTTGCTTTCACATCTGAGAAGTAAATGCCAAACAAGCGGGGTCCTAGGACAGAGCCCTGTGGGATACCACATGTGACTGGCTTTGAGTCTGACATGGCTCCCGCAATTTTGATTTTATGGATTCTGTTGTTCAACCAGTGTGCAACCCATCATGTGACATATGTATTAACATGTAAGCTGATGAGCTTGTCTATGATGCCTGAGTGGAGTACTGTGTTGAAGGCCTTAGGCAAGTCCAGGTAGGACTGCTTTGCCCTCATCAATGGCTGTAGTGACTGTTTTGAAAAGGTCAACCAGGTTCAAAAGGCAGGATCAGCCCTTCACAAAGGCAAACTGGGTGGGATCAAGTGTCTGCAGGTACCCAATATCACTGTATATGAGTCCCATAATGAATCATTCCATAGCTTTGCAGACCAGGCTGGTTAAGCTTATGGGGCGGTAGTTCCCAGGGTCAGTAGAGGTGCCTCCTTTGTGGAGTGGGACCACTGTTGCTGTATGCCAGTGTTCAGGTACATATCCCGTAGTAAGGCCAAGTTTAAATATTAGTTTTATATGCAGTTGTATCTCCTCTTGGAGTTCACATAGCACACATCCAGGGATACCATCAGGTCACATTGATGCTGTGTGTACTGCTTTTCTGAGGGCGGCCCTCACCTGGACATCTGAGATGATAGGGAGGTTACATTCAGCTGTGATAACTATTTCTAAGTTTGGGGGAGAGGGAGGGGGGATATTTGCACTGAACCTGTCTGCCAGAATGTTGCCAATATCTGTGGGTTCAATGAATGTTAAGTAGGTGTGTAGTAACTCAGAGCATATCTGAGGCTTTTGGTCCATGTGTCTAACAAAACTGAAGAAGGCCTTGTGGTTATCTATAGTGTCCTTGGCCATTTCCCTCTTAAAGTTGGCCTTGGATGTTATGAGAGAACCTAGCATATTACCAGTGCCGACCACAGATGCCTTCCCTTTATGTGAATCTGCTCTTTCCTGCAGTAGCCTCCTTCTATCGTTATACAATTTGTCTTTGGCTGGGGTCCACCAGACAGGATGCTTAACCTTTGTGCATAGGGTCTGGGTTAGAATTGTGTGTGCATGTTCCATGCATTCTTTGGGATGTCCGTGGGAAGCATTTGCAAAGGGGTCAGCATTGTGGGTTGTGGCTTCCACTGGCCCAGTGGGCTGCATGGATACCATGTCAGTCCTAACAAGTGAAAATCTGTCTATTCACATATATATCAAAATAGTCTACTGTGCTGGTGGTGGTGGTGGGATATGCATATTTAGGCCGATTATTTTGTGTCCAGATCACACTAGTGGATGGCGTTCCACATACAGTACCTTGGTATGAACCCCCAGAGTGAGGTTGTGCATTGGACCTGTCTCAGTGTGCTGACCGATGGGGCTTGGTACTATGTTGTATGGAATGTGGCAGGTAGTGTTGCACAGGTGTTGGCTGAGCACTGATATCTGGCCATGTACATGTGTATCCACCAAGAGACACACACGTGCTACATATGGGAGTAGTAGTATATCACTACAGTTGAGTATCATGTATAGTATGTGTGCCATATTTTGCTGACATAGTTTGCTGATATCCTGTTTGTGTTCTCTTTCAAGGACATGGCGCGTCAGCAAAATCCTGCCTACTCTGCTGCAGAAGATGAAGAGATACATCAGAGCCTGGTGCGGAATTATGACATACTGTCTTCCCGCACCAGCCAGAATCAGCAGGAGAGGGCTGCACTGTGGCAAGACCTTGTCCGTAGGGTAAATGACATTGGCACGCATAATAGGACATATGAGCAGGTACGACATCACTGCAGTGATTTAATCAGAAATGTCCGTCAGCATGCGTCAGATATCCACAGGCAACAGGTCACCACAGGAGGTGGGGTGGCCACACATCCCCCCCTCACCAGACTGGAGGGGCTACTCCTAAGTGTTGTGGCTCCAGCTCAGGAACATCAATAGCAACACACCTGCATTATGATGGAGGCTGGATCCACACAGCAACACAACATGGACCGTGCAGGTAATATGCCATATGTACACTTGACTGTTCTGTACACTGTTAGTTTATGCATGTGTAAGGTGCATCCTTGGTATGTAGCTGTCAACATAGTATGTAATTGTGCAGGTGTGATATTGCCAATATCAGCAACTGACATGAAAGGCAACTGGTGTACTACTGAACTGTATCATACGCAGTATCAATGGCACAGTTGTGCCCACTGACATTAATCCCCTCATTTCTGCAGGTCCCTCCAGTGTTACAGCAAGGCAGCCCATCCATGCCAGTGAGTGTGTTTTAACAATACCTATAATAGTCCTGATAGTGCTAGTAATAATAGTGTAACTCAGTAGTGCTCTGTGTGTATACTGCGGGGTGTGCATGTGTGCATGTGTGCGTGTGTCCACGTGTGCATGTGTGCATGTGTGCCTGTGTCCACGTGTGCATGTGTGCATGTGCCCACGTGTGCACGTGTCCACGTGTGCATGTGTGCATGTGTGCATGTGTCCACGTGTGCATGTGTGCATGTGTACATGTGTCCACGTGTGCATGTGTGCATGTGTGCATCACTGGTAACATTGTGTAGACATTGTAAACTGTGTTTCCTGTCTTCCTCCCACAGGTTCTGGTGCTGCTCTGGTGTCCTGCAGCAGGGAACCTGAATCTGGTGCCACAGGTACTGATAATGATGATATCTGTGTAATGGCACAGGAAGGTGTGTCAGGGTCTGTCATTGGTCAGCCAATTGACAGTACACAGCTGTCAACCCCATCATTGCGCACAGTCATCCTGCCAGTACATCCTATGTCACCATTGTCCCTAGGTGATGGACAGGATACAGTGGGCATTGACCAGGGTAATGTGGTATTTGTGGCACATGCTTCCCCACACAGCAGCCATGGGCAGGGTCCTGAGATGGTACCACACAGACAGTTGCCCATGGGTTCTCGTGGGAGCATCCGTGGGCATACTGCCTCTGGCAGACGTGCCCAAAGAGGTCTGTCAAACTCAGCTATGTTTCGGGCTGTCATGCAGGCACAGTCACGTATGGAAAGGTACACCAGACAGGGTATGAGGGAGCTGAGAGCATGTCGCACATCCATGACTGACAGTATGCATGACATCGCGGATGCTATCCGTAATTTCACCAATGTCATAGACAGACGTTGTGGGGACATATTACAGCAGTTCCACAACCACATGTCCATGAGCCAGGGCAATGATGGATGGTTGCGGCATCGACGTGGCCGTATGCCAGCAACAGCAGCAGCTGGCAGTCGGCGCGGATGACAACAGGCCCATGGATGCCCACATAGTGCCAGCAGCAGCCCCAGCAATGCTGGGTCTGTGCTGTCATCAGACCTCCCCAGGAGACCATGTGCACGTGGCTCTGGACAGTCCCAACAGGGACCTGTGTTCAGTCAACAAACTCCCACTTCTGATGACAGTACCCAGTCTGGCTTAGTACCGGATATGGTCCGTAGCACCCCTGCCAGGCACAGGTACCATGTCCATGCCCACAGACACTGATCTGTATGACCTGCCAGGTGCAGTCTGTGGCTGTCCAAAAACTCCAGTATATGGCAGCCATGAGGTGAAACTGTGTGCATGCATACACACATGCGAAATGTTAACACCTAGGGCTACCACATACACGCACACACTGCACCAACAGTGCCACACCCTGCACTGCTGTCCCTCACCAACACACATACACATACATGTCAATTGGTGGTATCAGTGGCAGACTCAGGCATACCTAATTCACACCCTGTGCATATGATGAAGCTGTGCCACCTACTGCAATCTCCAACATCAGTGCAGGAACAGGAAAACATGTTGCTGATGCACAGGGTGACTACATAGAAGTGTATTACTAGTATCATGTTGGTAACAGTACAGTGTGCTGATATGATTGTGTGTATATCCCAGCATGCCTGATGCAGTAACTGTATGACTGTCCTGAATTGTTATCTACACCCATAGTAAGTACCATAGTGTAACAGCTGCACATTATTGCATACCGGTGGTAAGGATGTCAACAGATAGCCACATGCATAGGTAGCACAGGGGAGAAGCAAATGCAAGTAGTGATACGCAATGATGGACATGTACACTAATGGTGGCATGTTGCCCACAACGACTATGCAATGTGGATGTTTGCGCATGTTGATATGTGTGCAGTACCAATTTAATTTAAATTACAATTAAATATTAAATAATATCAGTTCTACCATGGACATCTGAGCTGTGCATTCCTGGGTACATGTTGATAGTGCCTGCATATTTGCACTGTTACCTACTGGAAGTGTTACCCCTTCTTTGTTGTACAATGGACTACTTCCAGCCCTGCTTACTGTAGCTTTGTTTGCATGCATGTTTGCTTGAGGTTCCCTGGAACACTGATCCCACCTGCAATGCAGATTTACAGAGCTTCTGTGGATTCCTAGTGACATCTGCATAGCGTACTATACGTATGTCAATTTTCCACCTGACAGAACATCACTGTCTGTCCTGTTCGCATGTACATTGCCTGTGACACATTGCATATGACTTACCTGGCATTTACCCACGTGTGCAGTCATGTATGCCAGTGCTATGAAATCAGTAGCAGTACACCCACACATACTCACCTTCAGTATGTTGTTCCCCATTGGCTCTATGTGTTGGTAATCACCATGGTAATCACACTACTATGGTAGCATGTGCAAAGGTAACCTGTGAATCACCTCTATGGTCCAGTTGTGGAATATGTGAGTCATGTGGCAATGTCACAGCTGCCACATGTATGCAGTCAACCCTCTCCCCTGGCCAGGAACGTACAACACATGTGTGAGATGCCACCACATAGCCAATCTGGGGACTGAGCACTCTGAACCCAGTACTGCCATACCCTGTCAGGTGGCATGACATACTACAGTGACTACAATACTAGCCTGACATAGACCCGCATTGACAGCAATCAGAACACACTGGGGCATACTTGGAGACTCAGAATAGCATCCTGCCTGAGCATCACACACCTCCGCAGCTGGCACACAGGCATACATTAAATCAGAACAGAGCACATGCCACACATGGCACACACATCCCATGTGCCACACACTTGCAGCCTGTAGGGCTACACAACACACCTGCTACAGATGTGTCAGGTACCTCTCTTAGCCACTGCAGTGGGGTCCCACTCAACAGGCTGTACATGGTGAAGATCACAGTGATATGCCCGTGGGGCACTATGGTCCACCACAAAACAAATGCATACAGGTCAGTCAGAGGCATGGACACATATGACTCAGTCATTGTCCATGCCACTATGGATGACCTGAGACTTATCTCCCTGGACTACATGATAGGGAAAATAGAAGGGCTCTCTCAGCATGTGGCATGGGCCAGTATGAGCCTGATCTTGGTTTCCATCATACCCTCACCAGCTATGCTACCACAATATGTAGGAAGGATGTTCTATGTCTACATTCTGCTCAATCTCCAACGTCATTCATAGGGTATCCAATGGCTGTCAGTGTGTGCTTACATGCTAGGGAATTTTAAATAAGTAATCCCAATTTACTGAATCAAATGCTTTCTCTATATCAAGTGTAATTATAAGGGCTTCTAAGTTATCTCTGTTCAAAGCTTTAATAATAGTTAATATTCTCTGAATGTTATCATACGTGTGTCTACCAAATATAAAGCCTGTTTGGTCTTCATTTATAACGTGAGTCAAGGATTTTTTAATTCTATTCACTAAGATAGACATAAAAATTTTATAATCATTGTTAAGCAGAAAGATTGGTCTATATGAGCTACACTGGGATAAATCTTTCTTATCTTTTTTTATAGGAGTAACTAGTGAGTATTTCCAGGATGGTGGGATTATATTTTGTGTTTGAATTTCATTTAGCATATTATGGAACAAAGAAATTGCTGCATTTGGGAGAATTTTATATAATTCCATTATTATTCCATCCATTCCTGGTGATTTGTTATTCTTACTTACTTTGATTATATCTCTTATTTCCTTTATGGAGATATGTTTATCCAGGTCTATTTTTAGTTGTGCAGGTAATGTATTTAATAAAGGACAGTTAAATTCCAGCTCTAAAGAAGTAGTATTGCTAGCTTTATTTCCATAATGATGAGCATAATAATACTTAAAGGCTTCAAGAATATCATTTACTTCAGATACCTTCTTTTTCCCTTCGTGTATTATATTTATGATATTATTTTCAGAATTCTGCCTCTTAATTCTCATAGCTAAGTTATGGAGGTGTTTTGGGGATGTTGATATTGAGGCAAATTTTAGTTTTTCCAAAGCTAGATTTGTCTTATGGGTAAGAATTTCATTATATTTCTTGTTTAAATCTTTAACTTCTTCTCCTTTTTTTTCTGATCTTCTGATACATCATAATAGCTTATATTTAATTCTATTATTCATTTTTAAATATTATGTAGTTCAGATTCCCATTCTTTTGTTTTATTTTTAAACCATGTAACAATTTTGCCATATAAAAAGACCTTTAATGTGTCCCATGTTATTGTATTGTTTGTATCTTTAATCAGGTTTGTTTCTAAAAATATTTAATTTCTGTATCTAGCCAAGGTTTAAATTCCTTTAATTTAAAAATGTAGGCTGGTATTCTTGTTACTAGATTTAATCTTTTAAAATCCATTTGTACTTTAATGATTAAGGCGTTATGATCTGAAAGAGGACATGGAATAATAGAAAATGTTACTATTCTGTTGTTTAAGTCAGAAGATATAAGTATTTTATCTATTCTTGTTTGAGTATTAAAGCGATAATCACTGTGTGAATAGTTTAGTGAGTTAGAGTCTTTAAACTTAAATGCATCTATCAAATTTAAGTTTTCCATCCATCTCTTGAAATATTTACCTACGGGTGAAAGACGTAAATTTCTTTTATTAGTTGTTTCAGAGCTATCCAGAATACAATTAAAATCTCCCCCCAATATTATCATACCTTTATATACTTTGTTAATCAATTCTATGTGTTTTTTAACAGTAGATAGTCCAACTCCAGGAATCCAATAAATATTTATTAAAGTCCAAATTCTATTTTGATATTTTATTATTACAATTGATAATAACCCTTCTTTATCTTCATGTTTGTAAATGATCTGTGGAATAATGGTACTTCTTTTCCATAAGATTATAACTCCTCTTGTTTTTTTTATACTGGGAATGAGAGAGGATTAGATAGTCATTGGGTTTCCATATGAAATCTTCCTCTAATTTTAGATGGGATTCTTATATAAATATAATTTGTACTTTTTGTAATTTCAGATATTTTAGAAAGTTTGACCTTTTTATAGGGTTATTTAAACCATTAATGTTTATAGATAACAAAGTTGTGTCAGTCATTTTTATAAATATTTATCATGTGCTTTCAGGTTGATTGTTTTATTAGACGTTTGCTTTGTCTTAGGACCTAGGGTATTTAGTATATTAGTTATATCCTCTTTTCTTTTAGAAGTTATTACAAAACAAGTATAACTATTTCTATATGTGTTTAAAAAAAATCTTCCATTTGGACCATTGAGAAACAAAAAAATTGAAAAACATTGTATTAACATATTTTAAACAAATAAATAGTGTTTCAACCACACCAAGTCTCAAACATGAAGTGTCTAACACCTCAAATCTGTTTGAACTTAAAAGTTCAAACAAATTTACCTTCAAGATAAACATTAGCATTAAAGAAGAAATATTACTCTAGCTTGAGCTCTTCAATAAGGAAAACAAAACTAAAATCAGAGAACATCAAATACTTTCATGCATGTATATATTTAAATCTTGACTGTAAAATCTTGTTACTACATGAATGCATTCCATCAACATAGTATAGATTAATGAATAAATAGCTATTCATTTTGTTATTATTTCATGCCTTGGTATAGGTAATATTGTACCCATAGAGTGCAATGCTTCAATTAATTAGTCATTTATATAGTTATTTTCCATACATTGTAGTAATGGTATTAATTTACAAACAACAATATTAAACTATCTATAAGGGATTATATCTGTGCTATTAGAAATAGAATTAATACTTGTGCTATGAATTTGCATTATTAGAATTGGTACATTGTTACTAAAACTCTTATAATTTCTTTCCAAAACTGTATGAGACATATCATATTATTTGATTATTATTACAATCTTCTAAAATAAATTACTATATTAATAATTAAAAATAAGAATTATTGCATATTAGATTACGTCTACTTGAACAATATAACTTATCAAACCCGGTCAAGATGTCATGACTTTTATAATTCTGTTGTCTATATAATAAAGTAAAGAAAAATTATTAATTAGTGTGAAAAGTTAAACTCTTGCATTATTTATATGTGACCTTTTATAACTCAGTGACTAATTAGCTATTATTCAGAAGATTTTCTCTATTTAGTTCCAGGTTAAAGCCACACATAACAGAGTTAATCATCTGTAAACACAAATGTAATGAGTATTTAATAACTGATGAAAGTCTCATATTTAAAGTAGGCTGTAAACAATAAACTAGCATTATGCCTATGAATGTAAGTTACAATGATAATGCTAAGAAGTCACAGTTGTATCATATACAACTATTTATAATGATTGTTTTTTTTTTCCTTTCTTTTTCTCCTTTTATAAAGCTTCTTTGTATATGTTAACTTGTTTAATAGAACAAGTTATTAAATAAATAAGCATCTGAAATACCTTTTAAACTAGTAGTTGGAAGTTTCTTTCATGTCACTTTAAGTCAACAAATGAAACTAATCCATCTAACACATTAACAATTACATGAGTTTGGAGAGCATGTACATCGTATATATACAAGACATTAATCACCAGATCACAGCAGTATTTAAATGGTTCATTCTATCCCAGTCAGTTTATGTAACACCTTCTTCAAAGCGCAGGTATCACTATATTTGGATATATCACTGGTAAAATTTAACAGCAACTGACAACACTATTACTTTCTTTTTTCCTTACTCTCCTTCTTCTTTTTTTATTATTTCCTTCTTTTTTCTTTCCCCTTTTCCTCCATTCTCTTTTTAAGTAATGGGAAATAATGAAAGCATTTGGGAAATTAGAAATAATTTAAAAGTAAACATTTCACATTCAAAGTATTGAATAATAATGTGCAGAGGAAAAAAAAACAAAAAACTTTACAATGTTGTGTTTGAGCACCATCTTCTGGGAAGTAGCTGTAATTACAGCTGTATGCATTTCAGCATTTCACTTGTTAAATGTGTAAAGACAAGCTACTTTCCTTAACAGAAAGCTAAAGAAATCTAAAACAGAAAGTTCATGACTGCTGCTCATACTTAAATAATTTATTAAAATGATGATAACATCCAATTTAATTTAAGAAATACTATCATTAGACTTTTCCAATTCTATTCTCCACTAGTAGCAATGATAATTTAATGTGTTTGTAAGCATATATATAGCGCTTTATTCAAAGTTATTTTAGCACTATTCTTAAGTATACTTTTATCTGAAGTTAGCAATAGGAAATAATGCTGTAGCAGGGGATAAAAGGAGAATATATGATGTGTAAAATTAACTTAAAGCTAAACACTTTCATTTCAAGCAAACAGAACAGCCAAGTTTAGAAAAGGGATATTGTGATAGTGTGTACTTGCGGGCCATCTTCTGGTCAGTAATTGTAACTACAAGTATGCATGCTTCAGTATATCTCGTGCTGTGAAAGAGATGGTGAACAACTTTCTGTGTAAAAATCTAAAAATAGCCAAGCAGTAGGTTCGTGAATGCTATTTACTTTTAAATGGTTCAATGATGTTCTAAGAACAACTGATGCATTTAGAAACATTTCTATTTTTAATATATTTATCTCTAAATTTTGGTTGATAAGTATAAAATGTGCACTTTAATAACATAACATACTATTATAAAATATAAAGGAATTTATTCAGACAGTTGCTAGTAACTTATTTTAGCTATGAAATGCTTTTCTAGGAGAAATAGTCTAAAAGATAAACTATTATAAGGACTTCTAGAACAATGTTAATAAGCATCTAATAAACTGTCTTGATTTTATATTCATGCGAAAACATAAAAAAAAAGCAATTATGCATTTCAGTTCCTTAGTGAATCAATTTTTAAGTACTAAATAAAATATTATTATAATAGGCTAAATAACTAATAAAGGGCAGAAAAACTGCTTTGAGTCATATATTAAAAGAATTAACTTTTAGATAATGTAGTCATACCTTGGTGGATACTTTGAGAGAAGTAGTATCTTCCGAATACTTCATGTCAGTCTTCTGCTTCTTTTTTTCCCTCACCTCCGACCAGATATTTTTTCCTGAAGCTCTTTTTAGGGAAGATGAATTTGCCCAGTCCATTTCATCGGGAAGTGGAATTATGTTGTTGTTGTTTATGAAGGTTGTGGCTTCCTCTATGTTATTAAAAGATCTCATGTAATTATTGTATTGAATTCTTATTTTAGCAGGATAAGAGAGCTGTGTCTTGATTTTATGCTGCTTTAGAAGTTTTACTAATGGCCATGCTTTCTTCCTTAAATCCAGAACTCTTGTGGAATAATCATTATCAAATCTTAATAATGACTGTTTATACATAACAGGATTTTTTCTCCATGCTGATCTCAATATTAGTTCTTTGTCCATAAAAGATAAAAATTTAATCACTATGGATCTTGGAGCAGACTTAGAAGAAATAGAAAGTGGCTTACCAATAGCTCTGTGTGCTCTTTCTATTCCATAAGATAATCCTTCTTTTAATCCTAGAACTTCAGGTAGCCAGGAGTTCAAAAATGAGATAATGTCAGCCCCTTCAGTTTTCTCTGGAAGACCAAAAATCCTTATGTTTGTTCTTCTCTCTCTATTTTCAATATCATCCATTTTATTTATTAACCATGTATTTCGTTGTAACAAAAATTGGGTTTGTAGTTCTTCTTTTAATCTCCCATCAACATCACTTAAGGAAGTCTCAATGTCTGAAATTTTTGTTTGTTGCTGTTGTAATATTTCTTTAAAAATTTCAGTTTGTTTTTGACAGTTATCTTTAAGACTTTCTAAGTTCTCAGAAAATCTTTCCATCTTTAACGACAAGTCCAGTAAAGTAGCAGATATCTGTTGCATCTCTTTTTTCAGTATAGAATCTGAGTGTGAGTTCTTTGAGTTACTCATTTTCAACAGCTTGTGGTGTCCTCTGAAGTATTTGACAGGAAAATTTCAGAATTTTTTCTTCAAAGTTGGTATTTTTATTGTATGTTACTTCTTCTTCAATAATTACCCCAAATGTTTTAAATATTTTTAGTTTTTCATGTATTTTCTAGTAAGAGTTTGAAGAGCTCAAATTTAAGCTGCTTTCAGTTAGCCATTAGGCTCTGCCCCCCCTACAGTTGTTTCAAGCTGACCTAACTTTTGGTGGAGGACTGGCCAGAGTAGTGTGATCTGAGAATAGCTTCCTTGGCCTATCATTTTTGGCAGATTTGTCTCCATCCCTGGGCCTCTTGGCGGGAGTATGAGTCCCAGAAGCAGGGGAGTTGGAAGGAGCAGAAACTTGGGGCACAGGGCCTTGAGTCCCTGAAGAGGGAAGAAGGCCCTTAAGGATTAATTTGTCTTTCCTGTCCGTAAGTGCCCCATGAATAAACCTGGCACAGATGGAACAGGAGGTCTGGAGGTGGGCTGCCCCGAGATATACTATGCACAGAGTGTGGTCATCAGCTGGGTAGAGCATATGGCCACACTCTATACACTTTCTGAAGCCAGGTTTGGGAGTGTTAGACATATCCCAACCTCAGGCCCAGCACACACACTATCACTCAATCCACGCACCCAAGGCAAGAAAGGAAAAGAGAGATATCTTTTTTTTTATGTTTTTACTGATGGAAATACGGAGGAAGAGAAGAAAAATAGAGAGAGAAAAAAAGGAAGATTTAAACCAAGAAACAACACTTACCACAACTTTCTATGCAGAGAGCTCGGATCATGAAGCAGACATTACAGGCGGCAAATGAGATTAGAAGGGAGGAAGTAGATAGGAGCATTATGGGAAAGCGGAGGAGCTTTGAGTTTGATCAGATGCTGGATATGTGGCTGAGTTAGATCTGATATGGATCCGGGAACCCACAGGTTGAAGATCAAATGAAGACACCTACTTCAGATCAAAAGTTCTTGTTCTGTTTTTAAAACTGTAAAAAGCCAGGCATTTGCTATATTTGAATCAAGGAGTGTGATAACTTATATGATGCACAAAGTGCTGAAGGCCTTCAGTTCTGGAGTCCTGAAAACTCATTTCTGTACCAGTATTCAGAAATGCTGGAACAGAAATAAAAAACAGTACCACAATAGCAATCAACTGACATCTCCCAATCATGCTGACACCTTACACTTGAGATGAATGTCCCCTTACCCCAAACCTAACTATGGCCCTACTTGCCTCCTATTATTTTTGTGTTTGTCCCTGATTCATGTGCTAAGTGATAGAGGTATGGTCTCGTTCACACGCTTTATGCATTTTGTTTCCAACACATGTTCCACTAGATGTGCTTTTAACACATATTAAATTATATCGTAGTATGATGATGTCTGTCATTATGCTAAAGGTGTACAAGCATGATATGACAAACATGCATCTTGTTGTGTTTAATATATTACTTTGCATATTGTCAACAACGTTACATATATACTACCAGGATGGCTAACATACACACCCATCTATGCTTTGGCTGAGCTGTCCTCACAGTTGATGGTGTGTTTGTTATGGACTATGAACCATTATTAAGATTGATGAGAATTAAGAGTTTATCTACAATAATCTCTGCAAGAATATAGTGGGCAGGATTCATGAAGCCTCCGTGTAAGAGATACAAGGCTTACACGGAGGCTGCAGTTAAACGGTGTGACGTCAGCATGTCATGCATATGCATGAGGGCATGCTGAATCATACCTAAGGCTAACACGGTCCGTGGAAGACATTAGGGGGCGTGTCCGTAGGCCAAGCCCTGCAAGCGGACACGCCCCCAGAAGAGTAAAAGTGCCCAAAGTAAACCCCCACGACAGAGTACATGGAAATGTGAATAAACACAACACATGCCCCCACAGACTATGAACATAAAATCATATAAATGAGCATGTTTAATATTTTTTTTAAACTGTAAAGATGTTTGCCCATGAGTGCGCTCGTTTGCATGGGTGTGCCCATAGCTCAGCCACAGTTAGTAATAAGTGGAAAAGCATATAAGAACTAACTATGCAAAGTAAGCACAAAAGCAATAGTGTAGCAGTAGAGACGTCGGCTGAAAAGCAGGCAGTCATGGTTCGAGCCCCCACAACATCAATTTTTATTTTTAGTGAAATAAGCACGAAACAAGTCCCTGACACATATGTACACATATAAAATTATATTTTATGTAAAGTGTAATGTACTAGGCCAGTTATTGTGAAGAAATGTGAGATAACAAAATAATAACAAATGCCAGATGTGCCTATAGCTGAGCTATAGTTTAACAAGTTGAGTGCATCTGCCTGTAGGTGAGCAGTGGTTTAACAGGTGCAAAATGAGTGCCCGTAGGTGAGCAATGATTCAATAGGTGCAAAATGAGTGTCCGTAGGTGAGCTGAGCGCAATATGCGTGCTTACAGCCAAATGTAGTGTAAACCAGTGTAACACAGACACACCCCCTAGCCTGTCTTGACAGACATAAAATATAAAAAGCAGTGGCCATGTTCGAACCCAGGATACCATGCACCATAGTCAAGGTACTGAACCACTAAGCCATGACAGCTGTATGTAGAAATGCAGTAATAGCAAATATATAGGAATGAATAGAAATAGGAGCATGACAAAGCAGGTTTTGTGAAGCAGATACAATTCCAAAATGGCCAATCACAGATAAGTGCGGGAAAAACAGCATATATAAGTCCCATAGGCGGGAATACACAGCATAACCGATTGTAGAACTAACCTGCAGCCAGAATGTCAGGAGTAGGTGAGGGTAGTTGCTTCCGAACACAGAGGTGGGGTGTTGAGGAGTCCAGATATATGGTCTGGCTCCTTGTCCACAATCATGAGGCCCAACTCATGCAGGGCCAGGTCCTGTGGGGAGCATATAGGGCTGAGGCGTGGGACCGATTGGCTCATGATCTCACCAGTGCCACAGGGATTCCTAGGACTGGTGAGCATGTCCGTCACCACCATGCGGACCTGAAGAGACATAAGCAGGACCAACTGAACCGTTGGATCCAGGAGGCCTGGCAAATGCCCAACGCCCCACTACTAAGTTACATTTAATTATGTATGTAAGAAATTAACCTAGCTGATATTATGGAGATGTGTATTCCAATATTACTTTATTTATATTACAGCTGCAGGTGTCCATTCTGCGAACCGCAGAACCTATGGCGATAGGCTGGTGCAGTTGCGCCACCAGGCAGGTCAGTAATCCTTCCCCTGTAACTGTAAAGAAATATAAAAGTATGACAGTTAGCAAAAGAGTGCAGTGTAGTCACTAAGTAATAAAATGTGCAAGTAACAGTGTAAGAGTGTTTGCAAGTAATGCTTGATTACAAAAGTGTGTTGCAGTCGGTAATCCAAACAGAAAAATGAAAATGTCTGAAATAAAGTCTGAAGTAAAGATGCCCCACCTGTAATATAATAGTACACAACCTGCAGCAGGCTGAAAAGTACAGCTGCAGAAGATGAGCAAATCACGTGTGAAATATATCCCTGTTGAAATACTGAAACATGACAGAAATGAGACTGTTGGAAAGGATTGTAATAACTACAGGTAAAACATGTCAATAAAGCCTAGAAGTAAGTACCATCCTGAATTGTAAAATTAAAACAAGTGAGAGTGTGAGAAAGAGTTATGAATCCACCAATAAAGTAGTAATAACCCATGAATAAAGTATACTGCAGTCAGCACAGAATGAAATGAATGTGACAAGCAGAACCAAACTGCAAAATGTGTTCAAAATGTTGCTGCAGCTGGAATGTGTATCCCAAAATCTGGATATGTTGCTCTTAGTCTGCAATATGCAGATAGTATGATTGTCTAAAATACCAAACATCCACAGTTGTCTATAGCTATATAAAGCAAATGTAGCAGGATGATGTAGCTGAACAAAGCCAGATATGATCGTGTATGAATAACAATAAAATGTATATTGATGTAGCAGTAACAGTCCTATCACCAACTTGAAGTAGTTATCACATAGGAAACTGTAGGTAGAACAGTAGTGTGTATATATCTGCAGCTATTAGAAATGTACAGCATATGTATTGGTATTTGAAGGTGTTAATTATATTTTCTTCACCCTACCCTATAACCACATATAATCCATTCCACGTGAAATTGGTATGTGCAATCACAATTAACACCCCTGGACATTAGTCCTGTTGGGTCATACATATTTGCATGTACGTTGATGCATCTGCCCTGTTCATACATTCCAAACCTGATGGCCTGTTGCCATCAATCAACCCTGCATGTTGTTGGACTGTGTATTGCTGTTCAAATTATGCATGTGTTATGCTCGCTGTTCAATGGTGTGAATATCTGGGTGTTTGATTAATGGGAATACTAATGCATGCTGTTACAACTAATTGCGAATGGTATTGAAGAAGGCATTGGTTGCCGAAACCGGTCTGTCTTACTAATAAAGGGCTGTTTTCAGCCAGTTATATGCAACAGATCTAGCATTTTTACTTTTATTATGTGACTTCTGGATCATATATTGCTGGCCTTGTGTTGTACATTTGAATGGTTTTGGCTGTGCATCAACCTACCTGCATAGCATCATGTTGGATTGTATGTTACTAACCCAAACTGTCATGACATAATGCAAAGCATAGGACGACAGGGAAGGTGGGTTCCAGCGGACCCAACTCTCCCACCTCAGCTGGCGAGTGCACCTGGCAGCAGTGCCCAGTCTGGACCCTCCTCCGGTGGCCCTGTGCCACCTGCGGGTGGAAGCACTGCAGGGGATGGGGCTCGTCCCCCCTCTGCAAGTGTGGCCGGAGGAGAACCACCACTCACCCTCCATAGCGTCCGGACTGTGGTGCGTAGGGAGATCCGGGAATCTGTTTTTGGGCCCCTACGCCAGCTTGAGGCACAGGTGGCACAACTTACGGGCATGCCTGTTGCCCGGCCTTCACAGCCCCCAGCACAGCCCCATCCTGGGCAGTGAAGGAACAGTGGCAACTGCCCATGGGTAGGGATATCAGTTCCACTGTTGCCATCTGTGGGCTCATGGGCTCTGGATATCCAAACATCCGTCCCCGTCAATTGTGTAACCCCCCACACGTGTCATACACCGCCCCTGTATGCGTCTTGTTTGTCTTGTCTGTTGACCTACCCAACCTACCTCCCCAGCTATACCGACTTCCTTTACCTGGCATACCACTCTCACCTGAAAAAAAAAAAAAAAAAAAAAGGGCACTCTGTACCCACAAAAAAATTATGCCCCATACATAGCTGCCCATTCCGCACACATGTCTGCTGGGCATGGAAACTATCAATTACAATTGGCTGTACAACAAGTATTATTGTTGTCCTGACACCTCCCTCAGGGGTGGAAGGTTTCAAATGTCACACCAAATTACAAACATATGCACAGCTGTTGCTGATGAAGAAATGGGCAGCTATGGGCCTTACCTGCATCCCTCCTGCAAAACCCAAGCTTGTTTCCCTACTCTCTTACCCTCTTTGTGACCCCTTTTTCACCACTTTCCTGTCTCCCCATTTTCATTTCTTTCAAAGAAAATAGAGCAGGTGTGCGCCAGAGTAAGCACTGTTAAGCGGTTGTAAGCGGGTGTGCGTGGAGCTGAATGCCAGTGCGCATGCGGGAGCTCCACGCAAACCAGCGCTAACCCGGTTACAACTGCTTAAAAGTGCCTTAGTCACTCTGATTGACAGGTCCTGTAGTCAGTTCAAAAGCAAAATAAAACCCCACTGTCAGTCCCAAACCCAGGACCTTGGAAACAGTAGTCTGCATGACTTACCACTAAGCCATGACTGTTATACAAGAGCATTGCGCTACAATAAATATATCATGTAATAGTAGGAATGAATGTAAAGGGAGTATAGGATGTGTAGTACACAAAGCATGTCATGTATATTTACTGTCAAATCTAGTGGATTTCTATAATAGTAGTGTGTGAACAGAAACAGCCATGCTAGTTGGTAGCTAGTAGGTAATAATGTCAGTTATTATACATATATAAATATATATATATTTATATATATATATATATATATATATATATATATATATATATATATATATATAGTTGTAGGTGTCAGTGTACATACACACTTAGTACAGGAAACAGGAGAGATGAATGGAGAAATGTGAATCTACAACACAGCCTGATTCATGAGAGAGATACTAACCTTTACACTCACAGAACAGTGACCACAGCATACCAGCATGGTCCCCGCCCTTACAATCTGAAAGGGCAATGCCTATCTCACATACCCTTTTATAGCACTGTCCTGAAATCACAGTGAGAACTGCAATCAGTACACAACTGACTGCATGCAATTAGCAAATGCTGGCTTACAATTGGTGCAGAGGCCATCACATGGACTTATGCAGATACCTACAAAAGCATCCTGTACTCCCACTCCACACATGCAATACTTTCATTGCACCATCTGGAGGCAGAGAGAGAGAGAGAGAGAGAAAGAAAAAAAGAAAGAAAAAAAGAAAGTAAGAACACAAACAAAAACCACACATAAGACAAACTAAGTTGAAGCTGTCATCAGTGTCAGTATCAAGCTGGGCTGGCAGCAACAGGAAGCTATACCAACGGTAACGCAACCAGCTGCGACAAACACAGGTAATGTAAAGTAACAAGTTAATAGTCTACATACTGTGAACCCTCCATATGTGTTATTGGTCTGTATCTATATGTATGTCTATGTGATAAGTTGTGTGCACGTAGGTTTACCCAAAGGGGATGACTATACATTACATGTCATTCAGTGTTAGGCCATGATTCTGGCACCAGTTGTCCGTTTCAGTGAGGCCTGTCTGTAGGATGTGTGTGTCAGCTGGTGTAACGACTATGGCACTTAGTTCGCAGTCATCTGGGAACTTTGTCATCCACAACCGGCACATGTTTGATTTCACATCTGAGAAGTAAATGCCAAACAAGCGGGGTCCTAGGACAGAGCCCTGTGGGATACCACATGTGACTGTCTTTGAGTCTGACATGGCTCCCGCAATTTTGATTTTATGGATTCTGTTGTTCAACCAGTGTGCAACCCATCATGTAACATATGTATTAACATGTAAGCTGATGAGCTTGTCTATGATGCCTGAGTGGAGTACTGTGTTGAAGGCCTTAGGCAAGTCCAGGTAGGACTGCTTTGCCCTCATCAATGGCTGTAGTGACTGTTTTGAAAAGGTCAACCAGGTTCAAAAGGCAGGATCAGCCCTTCACAAAGGCAAACTGGGTGGGATCAAGTGTCTGCAGGTACCCAATATCACTGTATATGAGTCCCATAATGAATCATTCCATAGCTTTGCAGACCAGGCTGGTTAAGCTTATGGGGCGGTAGTTCCCAGGGTCAGTAGAGGTGCCTCCTTTGTGGAGTGGGACCACTGTTGCTGTATGCCAGTGTTCAGGTACATATCCCGTAGTAAGGCCAAGTTTAAATATCAGTTTTATATGTGGTTGTATCTCCTCTTGGAGTTCACATAGCACATATCCAGGGATACCATCAGGTCACATTGATGCTGTGTGTTCTGCTTTGCTGAGGGCGGCCCTCACCTGGACATCTGAGATGATAGGGAGGTTACATTCAGCTGTGATAACTATTTCTAAGTTTGGGGGAGAGGGAGGGGGGATATTTGCACTGAACCTGTCTGCCAGAATGTTGCCAATATCTGTGGGTTCAATGAATGTTAAGTAGGTGTGTAGTAACTCGGAGCATATCTGAGGCTTTTGGTCCATGTGTCTAACAAAACTGAAGAAGGCCTTGTGGTTATCTATAGTGTCCTTGGCCATTTCCCTCTTAGAGTTGGCCTTGGATGTTATGAGAGAACCTAGCATATTACCAGTGCTGACCACAGATGCCTTCCCTTTATGTTAATCTGCTCTTTCCTGCAGTAGCCTCCTTCTATCATTATACAATTTGTCTTTGGCTGGGGTCCACCAGACAGGATGCTTAACCTTTGTGCATAGGGTCTGGGTTAGAATTGTGTGTGTATGTTCCATGCATTCTTTGGGATGTCCGTGGGAAGCATTTGCAAAGGGGTCAGCATTGTGGGTTGTGGCTTCCACTGGCCCAGTGGGCTGCATGGATACCATGTCAGTCCTAACAAGTGAAAATCTGTCTATTCACATATATATCAAAATAGTCTACTGTGCTGGTGGTGGTGGTGGGATATGCACATCTAGGCCGATTATTTTGTGTCCAGATCACACTAGTGGATGGTGTTCCACATACAGTACCTTGGTATGAACCCCCAGAGTGAGGTTGTGCATTGGACCTGTCTCAGTGTGCTGACCGATGGGGCTTGGTACTATGTTGTATGGAATGTGGCAGGTATTGTTGCACAGGTGTTGTCTGAGCACTGATATCTGGCCATGTACATGTGTATCCACCAAGAGACACACACGTGCTACATAAGGGAGTAGTAGTATATCACTACAGTTGAGTATCATGTATAGTATGTGTGCCATATTTTGCTGACATAGTTTGCTGATATCCTGTTTGTGTTCTCTTTCAGGGACATGGCGTGTCAGCGAAATCCTGCCTACTCTGCTGCAGAAGATGAAGAGATACACCAGAGCCTGGTGCGGAATTATGACATACTGTTTTCCCGCACCAGCCAGAATCAGCAGGAGAGGGCTGCTCTGTGGCAAGACCTTGTCTGTAGGGTAAATGACATTGGCACGCATAGTAGGACATATGAGCAGGTACGACATCACTGCAGTGATTTAATCAGAAATGTCCGTCAGCATGCGTCAGATATCCACAGGCAACAGGTCACCACAGGAGGTGGGGTGGCCACACATCCCCCCTCACCAGACTGGAGGGGCTACTCCTAAGTGTTGTGGCTCTAGCCCAGGAACATCAATAGCAACACACCTGCATTATGATGGAGGCTGGATCCACACAGCAACACAACATGGACCGTGCAGGTAATATGCCATATGTACACTTGACTGTTCTGTACACTGTTAGTTTATGCATGTGTAAGGTGCATCCTTGGTATGTAGCTGTCAACATAGTATGTAATTGTGCAGGTGTGATATTGCCAATATCAGCAGCTGACATGAAAGGCAACTGGTGTACTACTGAACTGTATCATACGCAGTATCAATGGCACAGTTGTGCCCACTGACATTAATCCCCTCATTTCTGCAGGTCCCTCTGGTGTTACAGCAAGGCAGCCCATCCATGCTGGTGAGTGTGTTTTAACAATACCTATAATATTCCTGATAGTGCTAGTAATAATAGTGTAACTCAGTAGTGCTTTATGTGTATACTGCGGGGTGTGCATGTGTGCATGTGTGCGTGTGTCCACGTGTGCATGTGTGCATGTGTGAATGTGTACCTGTGTCCATGTGTGCATTTGTGCATGTGCCCACGTGTGCACGTGTCCACATGTGCATGTGTGCATGTGTCCACGTGTGCATGTGTCCACATGTGCATGTGTGCATGTGTCCACGTGTGCATGTGTGCATATGTGCATCACTGGTAACATTGTGTAGACATTGTAAACTGTGTTTCCTGTCTTCCTCCCACAGGTTCTGGTGCTGCTCTGGTGTCCTACAGCAGGGAACCTGAATCTGGTGCCACAGGTACTGATAATGATGATATCTGTGTAATGGCACAGGAAGGTGTGTCAGGGTCCGTCATTGGTCAGCCAATTGACAGTACACAGCTGTCAACCCCATCATTGCGCACAGTCATCCTGCCAGTAAATCCTATGTCACCATTGTCCCTAGGTGATGGACAGGATACAGTGGGCATTGACCAGGGTAATGTGGTATCTGTGGCACATGCTTCCCCACACAGCAGCCATGGGCAGGGTTCTGAGATGGTACCACACAGACAGTTGCCCATGGGTTCTCGTGGGAGCAGCCGTGGGTGTACTGCCTCTGGCAGACGTGCCCAAAGAGGTCTGTCAACCTCAGCTATGTTTCGGGCTGTCATGCAGGCACAGTCACATATGGAAAGGTACACCAGACAGGGTATGAGGGAGCTGAGAGCATGTCACACATCCATGACTGACAGTATGCATGACATCGCAGATGCTATCCGTAATTTCACCAATGTCATAGACAGACGTTGTGGGGACATATTACAGCAGTTCCACAACCACATGTCCATGAGCCAGGGCAATGATGGATGGTTGCGGCATCGATGTGGCTGTATGCCAGCAACAGCAGCAGCTGGCAGTCGGCGCAGATGACAACAGGCCCATGGATGCCCCCATAGTGCCAGCAGCAGCCCCAGCAATGCTGGGTCTGTGCTGTCATCAGACCTCCCCAGGAGACCATGTGCACGTGGCTCTGGACAGTCCCAACAGGGACCTGTGTTCAGTCAACAAACTCCCACTTCTGATGACAGTACCCAGTCTGGCTTAGTACCGGATATGGTCCGTAGCACCCCTGCCAGGCACAGGTACCATGTCCATGCCCACATACACTGATCTGTATGACCTGCCAGGTGCAGTCTGTGGCTGTCCACAAACTCCAGTATATGACAGCCATGAGGTGAAACTGTGTGCATGCATACACACATGCGAAATGTTAACACCTAGGGCTACCGCATACACGCACACACTGCACCAACAGTGCCACACCCTGCACTGCTGTCCCTCACCAACACACATACACATACATGTCAATTGGTGGTATCTGTGGCAGACTCAGGCATACCTAATTCACACCCTGTGCATATGATGAAACTGTGCCACCTACTGCAATCTCCAACATCAGTGCAGGAACAGGTAAACATGTTGCTGATGCACAGGGTGACTACATAGAAGTGTATTACTAGTATCATGTTGGTAACAGTACAGTGTGCTGATATGATTGTGTGTATATCCCAGCATGCCTGATGCAGTAACTGTATGACTGTCCTGAATTGTTATCTACACCCATAGTAAGTACCATAGTGTAACAGCTGCACATTATTGCATACCGGGGGTAAGGATGTCAACAGATAGCCACATGCATAGGTAGCACAGGGGAGAAGCAAATGCAAGTAGTGATATGCAATGATGGACATGTACACTAATGGTGGCATGTTGCCCACAACGACTATGCAATGTGGATGTTTGCGCATGTTGATATGTGTGCAGTACCAATTTAATTTAAATTACAATTAAATATTAAATAATATCAGTTCTACCATGGACATCTGAGCTGTGCATTCCTGGGTACATGTTGATAGTGCCTGCATACTTGCACTGTTACCTACTGGAAGTGTTACCCCTTCTTTGTTGTACAATGGACTACTTCCAGCCCTGCTTACTGTAGCTTTGTTTGCATGCATGTTTGCTTGAGGTTCCCTGGAACACTGATCCCACCTGCAATGCAGATTTACAGAGCTTCTGTGGATTCCTAGTGACATCTGCATAGCGTACTATACGTATGTCAATTTTCCACCTGACAGAACATCACTGTCTGTCCTGTTCGCATGTACGTTGCCTGTGACACATTGCATATGACTTACCTGGCATTTACCCACGTGTGCAGTCATGTATGCCAGTGCTATGAAATCAGTAGCAGTACACCCACACATACTCACCTTCAGTATGTTGTTCCCCATTGGCTCTATGTGTTGGTAATCACCATGGCAATCACACTACTATGGTAGCATGTGCAAAGGTAACCTGTGAATCACCTCTATGGTCCAGTTGTGGAATATGTGAGTCATGTGGCAATGTCACAGCTGCCACATGTATGCAGTCAACCCTCTCCCCTGGCCAGGAATGTACAACACATGTGTGAGATGCCACCACATAGCCAATCTGGGGACTGAGCACTCTGAACCCAGTACTGCCATACCCTTTCAGGTGGCATGGCATACTACAGTGACTACAATACCAGCCTGACATAGACCTGCACTGACAGCAATCAGAACACACTGGGGCATACTTGGAGACTCAGAATAGCATCCTGCCTGAGCATCACACACCTCCGCAGCTGGCACACAGGCATACGTTAAATCAGAACAGAGCACATGCCACACATGGCACACACATCCCATGTGCCACACACTCACAGCCTGTAGGGCTACACAACACACCTGCTACAGATGTGTCAGGTACCTTTCTTAGCCACTGCAGTGGGGTCCCGCTCAACAGGCTGTACATGGTGAAGATCACAGTGATATGCCCATGGGGCACTATGGTCCACCACAAAACAAATGCATACAGGTCAGTCAGAGGCATGGACACATATGACTCAGTCATTGTCCATGCCACTATGGATGACCTGAGATGTATCTCCCTGGACTACATGATAGGGAAAATAGAAGGGCTCTCTCAGCATGTGGCACGGGCCAGTATGAGCCTGATCTTGGTTGCCCTCATACCCTCACCAGCTATGCTACCACAATATGTAGGAAGGATGTTCCATGTCTACATTCTGCTCAATCTCCAACGTCATTCATAGGGTATCCAATGGCTGTCAGTGTGTGCTTACATGCTAGGGAAGCCACAATGATTTGCGAGGGGCAGCTTGCACGTGACACCCATGGGCCACTGTATATTGGTGAAGCCTCTTGATACACACATAGTGCCTTGCTTGGGGGGGTCTGCTTTGGAGGCCTCTGCTGGTGTGGTGTGATTGTAATTAGGGCCTCCAGGAATGTTTTTCTGTGTTTATGTGTTTGGTTTACAGTTGTGATAGGTCTATGTGGGACTGGGTTTGTGGTGTGTGTGGTTACCTTCTCCTCCTGACTAGTTTTGACAGTACTGAGTTGGGGGAGCTCAGCCTCCAGTTTGGATAAATGGTTGCATCTCTCACATATATTTGTATTTATTGGGGGGAGTTGAGGGTTGTCTGTGTACTTGGGGCAGGTGTAACATTGCCTCAGGATTCACAGATTCTACTTGTTGTAGCTGGCCTTAGTGGATTGTATGTGTGGACATATTTTATTGCCATACTACTGATCAGTGATTACTTCCCTTTTTATGTTTGCTCTATCATGTAGTAGATTCCTCATTCTCTTGCATGGTTTGGTAATGGCTGGAGTACAGCATGCCAGATGCCTGCGTGTATGGCATTGTGTCTTGTTGTTATTTGTGATTGCATAATCCAAACATTCCTGGCTGTGTTCATGGAATGCCTGTATAACAGGTTCTGCGGTGTGTCCCATATTTTGCATCTGCACAGGGCCTTTAATGGATTCCACATCAGTTTGGAGGGGTGCAACTTATGCTTTACACATGTTTTTCACTGTGGTTTTCTGGCCAGGGACTGTGGTCAGGATGTGTATATCCGGTGTGATTACTCTATGGCCTGGTTTTACCAGTGAGGGATACACTTCTCATCTTGCTATCCAGTACCCATGTTGCTGATTATCACATCCAGTATGCTTACCCCTCTTGTGGGAGTGGTACATTGTTCCTGGGCATTTTGGTTTATGGATTCTAGGAACTTTTCTCCTACAGTATTGGTGCTAGTATAATGCTCCCAGTGTATGTCTGGGTATTTTCAGTCAACCAATATAATGTGGTTTGGGGGGCTTGATATATTCATGTATTCCAACATAGACCAGGTGCAGTTCCTGGTGTTAGGATGGTAGTCTGTAGCAGGCTATATACTGGGAGGTGGTTTTAGCCACTGGTACTTGACCATGGCTAGTCCATGCTGCTTCTTGTTGTGGTACCAACATGGGGGTGTTGTTATCCTTGACAATTATTGCTAGTCACCCTCCTTTTGTAGCTTGTTCCATGTTTTGAGGCTGTACAGCACAGTATGAGGTGTAACTTGGTAGTGTTAGGGTGCTGTTGTGAGCCTTGACCCAGTTTTCTGTTACAGGACAGATATCAACATTCTCCGTACTGGGTGCGTTTACACTGCACGCATCTTGCTATTTAGACTTCTGGCATTGGGTAGCATTACATCTAGGTTCTTATCCCTTGTGGTACCTATGGAGGTGGGTCTGTGTTTTGAGACTTACCTATTCAGGACACGCTGTGGGTACAGACAGCCTTTGCCAGTATCCATGAGGCCTGGACTGATAGGTGCATGCCACCCCTAGCAGGTGGTGCATCATGTCATGCTCAGCATGTCATCCCAGGCTGGAACACATTGGCTCCCCTTTGACTAACTGCATTACTTCAGCCAATTATTGCAATTTATCATCCCATCGTCATATTGTGGCTTCATGCTTGGTGAGGGTGGATGTTAGTCAGGGTCCTCAAGTGTGCATATAGTACATGGTGTTACATTACTTAACACATGGCATTCATGCCTCAGGTGGTGCTGCAGGGCTGCCTCTGTCGGATGCACATATTACACTCCCTGTACATGTTTGAGAGCAAGTCATGTCATTTAAGGCATCCATGTTATTATATGAGTGAGTCAGAGAGGGGTATCATTCCCAGGGTTCCTACTGAGCCAGTGTATGTGCTATGTGTTGCCTCTTTGCCAAGGCCAGGGCATACTGGGCATGCCTCCTTCTGCCTACTGGGGCAGGCTTAGGTTGTTCCTCCTCCGAGTCACGCTCTGCCTGTGATGGCCTTGGCAATGGTGGGGGGCTGTTTGGCCAGGCCCTATGCTGGTCCTGCTGCAGCTGTTTTTTCAAGATCATATTATGTAGCATAGCACATACCATGACAATTTGGGTACATGTAGTTGCTGAGTACTGCAAGGCTCCACCAGATGTGTCCAGACACTGGAACCGTGACTTTAGCAGCCCAAACACACGCTCTATTACATTACGTGTTTGTGCATGTGCCTCATTTTGGCATTCCTGTTCAGGTGTGTGTGCATTTCTGATGGGTGTCATCAGCCACTGCTCCAGTGCATAACCTGCATCCCCCAGTAGGTGTCCGTGTGGGATGTCCCCATTGGCAAATGTCTGGTACAGCTGCGTCAAATGCCAGATGTGGGAATCATGGTAGCTCCCAGGACAGCCAGCACACACATTCATTATTATGCCCTGGGCATCACACACGACCTGGCAGTTGATGGAGGGAAAGCCCTTGCGGTTAATGTAGGCCCTACCCCGCTCACGGGCTGGTGCTTTGATGCGTATGTGCGTGCAGTCTATTGCACCCACTACCTCAAGGTATTCCGCTATTTGCTGGAAGAGACGCATATTGCTGGCCAATACCTCACGGGCATTGGGGAAATATACATGATCACCGACATGTGCTGACATGGCATCCAGGAACTGGTGCAGTACCCTGGAGGCTGATGCCTGTGATATCCCCATCATATCACCAGTTGGTCTCTGGAAGGTACCTGTTGTTAGTATTCTTAGGCCAACACATACCTTGGTTTCCACTGGGATGGGTTCCCCTCTGTTGGTTCTGTGTGTGAGGCGTGGTCTGCACAGCTTGACAATTTGCTGCAGGAGGTCTCTGTCCACTCTATAGTGCTCTACTATCTCCAGCTCATGTAACCCGGGGTAAGTGACCCTGGGCCTGTACACTCTTCTCCGTCTCCTCACTGTGGGTTGTCTGGCACCATCTGCATTGTCACCACCCTCAGCAAGTTGCCCATGTCTCCTTATTACAGCTATGGCAGCCCCTAGCATTTCTGCTCTGAGTTCAGCTTTTTCAGTTTTCACTTCTAATAGCTTACTCCTGTCTTGCAGTGTCTCTTGAGAGATACATCCTGCACTGCTGTTTGCAGAGTTTTAAGTGCTTGGCTGAGCTACTATTCTGCCTGTGTAATTGCCTGCTTCTAATTGTTTTCACCTGCTAGCTCCAGCAGTATTCCCTGCTAGCTTCCTACTAATTCTGTTGCTTCCTTTTTCCTTTATGTTTCCTCAGGGGGGAGCAACGTGCATACCAGCAAAAACACGCTCACAGTGGCTTACACGTGCGCACACATGCTTACATGGTTCAGAATCTGCTTATTTGGGTTAAAACGCGCGCACACTAGCGTAAACAGTGTTACAAGTCTGCCAATAGGCTCCCACATGCTCAGTCTGCCTTACACGCACGCACACTGTCCTACCCGCACCTCATGGCGCGCACACGTGCGCATGCACGCCCAGCAAGAAACTTTGGTGTAAGTAACAGTGGACACCTTCCATTTCTTGACTTTCCCATGCTTATCTTGTGGCACTCCACTTTTCATGATCTGTGTCTGAGATCTGTCATGTAACACTGACCTCCAATGAACTGCATTTCTTTCTACCATTCCCCACTGTGATGTCATCTATCTCCTACTCTATTCCTCCCCTTTATGTATCTCTTACACTACTCAGAATGTGCTCATTTGCTATGTGACAGTGGGATTCAGTATCCTAACCCTCATTTACATCAGATTGCCTACTAATGCTTAGTTACATGTCTTAGACTCAGCTTCCCCCCTTAGCAACCACTAAACAGTGGCCATGTTGTTTTTGGTCTGCTGGTCCCTGCATTGTAATTCCATGTATTGCATAAAACCCACATTTGTGGGTTTATAACCTTCATTTTTATGTTTTATACAGCGCAGCCCGTTTGCGCGGGCTGCGTTGCGTTTAAACATTGGCAATCGCCGAAAAAAAAATTATATTTTTTTAATATTTGCATCAGGGTACCTTGCCAATGGCCACATATTTGGCCATTGGCATGCTGCCTGACACATATGCACCCTTTATTTGGAGCTGACATGGCTCCATTGTGATTTTTGCAGAAACGTACTCAGTTGTCAACTGAGTACATTTCTGCAGCTAAAACGGCTCTTACACGGGCTGCTTTCTGTTTCGTGGATTGCTACTCTACCTCATTTGCATGCCTTTTGGCTGCAAGTGAGGTATTTAGCATATCCACACCCAGTCCGTGTAAGAGACATTTTAGCTGGTCTCTTACATGGAGTTTCGGGCTGTTCCTAGATTGCGTGGCTTGCATGGAATCTTACACGTCTCTTACACTCCGTGCAAGCCTTCGTGAATCCTGCCCAATGAGTTTCTATAATATTTACAGCTTACTGCTTTCAGATAGATCACAGAGTGTATAATACTGAGGGTAATACAAACCAATTCTCCAGAATTTTTCAGATAAAAATACAGAGGAAATCAAAGACTGAGAATGCTCTCATTAAGAATATTTCAAACCATTCCTTATCAAAGCAGAGCTGATAGCAAGGTAGCCAGAAATGGCCAAGAACTGACATGCATTCTGAGATCTGTGACAGTTGACTGACCTGCAAAAGTAGATTGAAGTCTGAAATATACCACAAAATGAATGATCTTTCAGTGATAAAAAACTGTGTGCTTTGGAAGACGTGAGTAAATCATTCCAATGCAACTGTGATATGTTACTGAAAGTCCAAAAAGAACACCTAGGTACTGTAAAAATCAAGTATACAGGCATATTTTTTCAAGTAGCAACTCTGCAAGCTCAATTAAAATAATCCAATTTGCATGATAAAGATGCATGCCTGCTATCATGATTAATAGAATCCAGTACAGATGCATGAAAATACAAATTGCAGTAACATGCAATGAGCAGAGTAAAACTGAGTCGAGCAAGCAGTAGGGAGAAGCTATGTGAGAGGATAATTTGTATGTTTGCAAAAGTGGTGTATACAATTTGCAGTCAGAAAACTGCATCAAACAAATAGTGTGAGAAGTGCTGTGCTAAAGAAAAGAAAATGCCAAAAGTCTCATTTAGACAGAAATCCCTCTGAAATGAATAAAACAGAAGTGTACAGTTTCTTCAGAAATAGGTATACAGTTTGTGTGCTCTGTCAGCATCACTACTTGTAAGTTTGCATTTCTTTGAGAATAAAACTGATGTGCTAGCTTACTTTTCTATTTCTAAAACCACAAAGTGCCAGAGATACACCGATAATACCAGAAAAAGCAGTCAGCCAATATCCCTCAGCCTCAAACACCTATGTGTCTTGTTTAATAAAACTGTGTTCGAGTTGGATACGTGGCTTGTATTTCGTGTTTGAGGCTGAGGGATATTGGCTGACTGCTTTTTCTGGTACTTTTCTATTTCTGTTTAAGAATCTTATGTTACTTGAAATCAAAATATAACATCAAATTGTCATCAAAAGCTGTCACAGTGATGCACACACCACAGGTGTGTAGAACTATTAAATGTCACTATCAAATAGACTGAGCATACAGACCGGGCTAATAACACGTTAACTGCTGTGATGGAAGACAGATTTAGAATCTATATAGACCCACAAGACCTTAAATAATATCTGAAGGAATATTATCCACTTAGATGAGGATCTGAAAGCACAATTACATGTGATTCAAACATTCGCAGATTATATGAAAATGACATTTGCTTACAGGAAAAGATGTTGCATAAAAATTATCAGACTGGGAGTGGAATGTGCTGTAATGAAACTTCATCAGGAGAGAGTGTATAAATATTTGAGAATAGATGAAGGGTCAGCAATAAAACATGACCAAATGAAACCGAGTAACAAAAACTTCAGAACACTAAACCTAATATTGAAAACCGTTCTGCCATCTGGGAATAAAGTTCAAGCTATAAATCAATGTGCTTCTCCAGTTCTAATTTATAGCCTTGGTGTGACTGATGGGCCCAAATGGGATTGAATCCATTGACAAAGAAGACAAAGCTTTATGCTTATTGAATTATATATAAAAATCAATGCATGCCAAGATTATATTTCTCTTGCTCTGAAGAAGGTATGGGCCTCCTTAAAATTGCATTTGTGGGACTGTATGCATATAAGCTGACCTCATCAGATGAAAACATAGTGAATGTTGTAAAGTATGAGGAGACGAAGTCTAAGACGACATATTTGCTTAGTTTAGTAGAAATGTTTCAGATATGAATGGGAAGGGAAATAAAACAAGAAGTGGATGAGAATCAGACAACAGCTCAATGTGCCAAAAATCACAGGCACAATTTTTCCAAGACTTTATTAACACAGATAACCTGGAATAGATACTGCACACTCCAACCAGGGGATCAAACATACTGGATGTGGTACTCACCAACATGGAAGATCGTTGCACTCTGACTCCCATCACGTCTTCACAAGTGAGGTCATATCACAAAGCTGTTTCAACTGAAGTAAAAATCAACAAAGAAAATCCAGGTAAACCAGTAAGACGAGGTATTCAGAGGTAGACTACATCTTATTAAGTGACAGTTTGTCAAAGTTCAGGACTTGCCCAACCCCAAGACCACTGTTACCTATGCAGAATTAGTTACAGAGTCACTATACAAATGTGAATGGTTGCACTGAGGCCACTGAAATAAACATAAAACAAACACTAAAAGTAAACCCTACTCATGGAATCCACACTTAAACAGGGTTATAATAAAGAAAACTCAAGACCAGAATCAGGAAACGCAATACCCTTAAAGACAATGCTCTCTTATACAACTAAACGAGAGGTATAATTAAGTCCAACAAGGCCACCTATGAGGGCAGGATAGCCTCACAGGCTATAGATAATCAGAATGCTTTCATCAGCTACGTCCAGAACCTTAAAGGTAACAGACTTCAGTGTACTGACCTGGTGGTGAATGGTACCACCTACACAGATGAGGGTGACAGCACATCTACTGGCTGATAATTTCAGCTTAACCCCTCCCCCCAACTCCTCCCCAGCTCCACCAAGAGAAATCCCCTCCAACATACCTCCCCAGTTTTCAGGAGGAACCAAATGCTGGCAGCACTTCTTAAAGCCAAGAACACTGCCTCCATGGGACTGACAACATTCATGGTTGCCTCCTTAACAGTCTAAAACATTACCAATTAGGACCACTTGTGTCAGTGTATAATTACAGCCTTGAAACATCCTATGTTCCAAGTGAATGGATTACAGCAACAGTCATACTCCTCCACAACAGTGGACCATCAACCAACCCAGGGAACTACATATCCATCAGTGTAACAGGCTTAATGTGCAAAGCCATGGAATGAATTACTGAAATGATAAACAAGGACATTGGCAGACTACAGACACTGGACCCATACCAGTTTTGCTTTGTTAAATGAAGGTCATGCCTACTTAACCTGGTAGACTTCTTTGAGAGGGTCACCAAGGCAATGGATGAGGGTAAAACAGCATACAGTGTAATTTTGACCTGACTGTGGCATTTGATACAATACCCCAGTCAAGCATTGTTGGGTAAGCTCTCTGAAATAAGCCATTGCATAACTCACTGGGTTGATGGCTGACTCTCAAACAGGACTCAGGAAGTCAGGAACAGACCTCCACCAGCACCAAGAGACTGGTCTCCAGTGGAGTATCCCAGGGATCTATGCTGGGCCTGCTCCTGTTTAACATCTACTTCTCAGATGTTAACACTAACATTAAAGGCCTCTGGCTCACCAAGTTCACAGATGACTGTAAATTGGGAGCTATTATAGACCCCCACAAGACACAAACATCTTGCAAGTAGGTTTAATAAAGACAAATGACTGGTGCCAAAGCCATGGCCTAAACCCAGTGGCAAACATGCATTATAATGCCCTTTGTGAAACTGTCAATGCAAGCCAAGTACTCCATCAATAAAACTCTCCAAAGTGTTTACCAACAGAAAGGGATCTAAGAATATATGTAGACAGCAGTCTGGCCTTTGTCCAACATGTAACCAAAATAATAAGAAAATCATTCTGTCACCCAACTTATAAGTAAGGGTATGGCATCCAGGTCCAAGGAAGTTATAGTACCACTTTACCTGGCACTTATCAGACCTACCATTGAGTACAATGCCCCATTTGACATGTATCTAACCAGACACTTGCAACAGTTGGAACAGAAAGGTTTATCACCATATGAATTCAGGGCATGAATACCCTGTCCTACACTGAGCGCCTAAAGGCTCTGTCTCTGTATTCAGTCTTCTGTAGGCTGCTAAGAGGGGATCTTTGCCTGGCTTGCAGTTCTTTCTCAGACCCTGTCCTAGTGGATCTGTTGTATATATGCAAAACAAACAGCACAAGAAATACCAGATCCAGGGACCTAATCTTCGCTTGTGGCATAAACAGAACATGCTAGAGAGACATATGTGGGGAACTGGATCCTCACCCATGAAAAATGTTAAATAAAATCAATAATTAAATACGCAGGAGGTTCAGATTCAAACGTTTACTAGTATACACCAGGAGGCAAAAAACGTACAAGTATAGAATTTTGTCTGACATGAAACAGGAAGCACACAATTTTATATAGGTTTAACATTCAAGCTATGCCCACCTTACTGACGTGATATGTCACAGGGCATCTACATCACTTTAGCTTGCAGTCTTCTATTCATTAAATCTGCTGATGCTGTATATTTTAAAAAAACTTTTCCTCTAGATACAATACGGCCTTGCTATCCAGCTGGTCAGACATAATGTCTTTCTGTAAAGTTACTTCTTCAAGGTTTCATATCAGTTCAAATACAGTAGTAGATTCAGTCTTTTAATACACGTCTTTGTTCTCTGTTACACTTTCTCACACAGCTGCGTGCTATCTCAAGCAATACATATACAAGGCCAAATCATCCCAGCAGGAAAGAGCAGAAGATTTGACATTTGACATTTGACACTTTTGTTCTTTGTCAAGCTGACATGTGGTAACCAATTTGATTTATATAATGCAAGGAATTCTTGAGGTAAAGACCAGCTAACTACACTGTTCCCCTCAGTATCCCAGTACAAAGTACGCAAAAGTTAGTTGCACGATTTCTAAACAATTCTTGCTCATACTCTCTATCAGGTCCTGGTGTAGTACAGTAGTATAGAGTACAGTGTAACAAATGCTGTCGATCAGTGTTAAGGGAGGGGGCTTTACTGATGGCTACATTCATCAGTTCCTCGGTTACTGCCCCTGGACCAGTCGTGACTAGGTCCTGGCTGTACCAGTAAAAGGTTTCACCCTCTGATCGCACTACAAAGGTATCCATTTGTCTCTGTGCCTCCATACCTTGTACAGTTGGAACTACTGCTATGCCAAATATTTGCTTAAGGTCTCTGCCCAATAGGTTTACTGGACACTTTGCAGAAACAACAATTTTACTTCTCTGGGTCATACCTGAAACAGGGTCAGTTATTGCTATATCATGGGAAAGTGGTTCCCTATATAGCTGTCCGTTTGTTGCTTTCACTAGTATATAATCAGGTGATTCGGAATGTTCTTGTAACTTGGAGGGGTGTATCAAAGTCCGTGACACTCCTGAGTCACACAGGAATTTGACTTCCCTTCCCTCCACCAGAAGTGTAACTTCCGGTTTTGTATCTGCTAAGTAGAGCTCTAAGCTCAATAATGCTAAGTCCAAAATTTCATTTTCTTCATCCTCCATATCTACTTGCACTTCCTCTACTCCTTCTATCACATTTACATTTGTTTTCTGTTTATTAACTTTTCCTGATGATTTCTGACTTTCACATGATGTATCTTCACTATCATATAGTCAGTCCTCGTCTCCCTTATCTTCTGTAATTACCTTTTTGTTTTGCTTACAATCCCTTGCTAGATGTCCCTTTTTCCCACACTTGAAGCATTCACCTCTCTTTTTTCTGTCTTCAAAATCTTCTGATCATTTGTCAGACTGTTTGTTTCCCTGGGCATTTTTCTTGCCCTTTTTACCTTACTGTAATACAAATACTTCAGCTCCGTCTTCAGCAGTGAAGACTTGCGCCTTTTTTTTCTTTTTACTATTAAAATGTCTTTCAGCATGTCTAGCGTATTCGAGTAAGGCTTGTAGCCTCCATGCTTGATGGTCTATCATATGCTTCATAATGAAGCTACTAATAGGTGCAATGCAACCTTTCAAAAATGCATTTTTCAATTGTTGTTCATACGGGGAATCATTCGTCTGGTTCTCAGGAACCGACATACCGCTATGATTATTAAAACATTCTAATAATCTAGCATAGTACCCATCTATTGTCTCATTTTCCTGTTGTGTGCATTGATTAATGCAAGTCCAGTCTGCTCTAGGTTTCCATTTCTCAGAGATTCGGTCTGTTAGACCTTTCACTCTGTTGTCTAACTCTGCATCACTATGTGGGAGTGGTCTAAGCTCTGCATTACGAGGATTCCAGGTGCCACAAATCATGTGCCAATCTGGATCTATAATTTGTCTTACTACTTTTTCTACTTCTTCCCCATTCAAGTGGTAACTCAACCTCATGCCTTGTAAATCTTCTAAAAATTTCATAAAATTAACTTTCAGATGGGGGATTCCCTCAGTAGCCTTCCGGATATCTTCCGGTGTCCATGGTCTGTATATAAGAGTGTTGGGTTTTGCCCTTCCTGTCCTGCCTGAGGATTTGGAACTTCTATAAGTGGGCATATTTCTTCCTCACTCTCATCCTGTAGATTTCTCTCTATTTGGTATGATTCTGTGTCCCTATGTGTTTTACGTGTTCAGGACCTAGTCTCAATAGGATCTCTAACAAATGGTTGTGGTCTTGCTGAAACTTCAGGATAACGCAGAGTCGGACCAGCCTGTCCACTCGCTTCATATCCTGAAAAGGGTAAGGGAGGGGGCAAGGGAGGAGGAGCTGTCGCTATTACCAAGTTATTATCCTCTTTGTCTAAAAATGTTTTTGAATTTTTAAGCTTCTGTTCTCTATGATTTGCTTTCTCAATCCACCTGTGTGCTTGAGGAATGCCTAGTTGGCGTTGCTTTTTTGCCTGACCTCCCGCATCAGATTTAAGCTGTTTAAGGAGTTTAACTAATGAAGTTTTGTCTAGTTTACCATCAAATTCATATTTGTTAACCCATTTCATATAATACCTAACGTTATCGGAACGTTGTGATTGCATGCATTTTGCGTCTTCAGTTAGGGGCGGATCTCGCGATGTTTTAGTGCACTCATTACCCATGTCAAAGAAAATGTTACGTAACCCTTTTTTATCACGTGATATCAAATTTTCAGTTCCTGTTTGCAGTGTATCCAGAATGACTGCCTACCTTATTCTGTTACCCTGATCTATGACCAAATATACAGTACTTCCTTTTGTCCCTGATCTGCAAAACAAATCTTGACAAGAATATACTGTAACCTAGTCCCTGATCTAAAACAGAAAAAAGGCAAATTCTTCCTACCCGAGCCTCCGGTATTGAACTGTCCAATGTCCACTCTTCGGCCACAGATCAGAAAGTGGCCAGCCTCTTTAAATGACAATTCAGTTGGAGGTCTTTTCACCAAGAAGAACCATTTCGGTAACTTCTCCTGCGCAGTATTCGACCACCGGTAGACTCTGATCTGCAGCTGTCCGAGGGAATTCCGGCTAAGAAGGACCAAACTGTTAAATAAAATCAAGAATTCAATACGCAGGAGGTTCAGATTCAAAAGTTTACTAGTGTACACCAGGAGGCAAAAAACGTACAAGTACAGAATTTTGTCTGACATGAAACAGGAAGCACACAATTTTATATAGGTTTAACATTCAAGCTATGCCCACCTTACTGCATCTACATCACTTTAGCTTACAGTCTTCTATTCATTAAATCAGCTGATGCTGTATATTTTAAAAAAACTTTTCCTCTAGATACAATACAGCCTTGCTATCCAGCTGGTCAGACATAATGTCTTTCTGTAAAGTTACTTCTTCAAGGTTTCATATCAGTTCGAATGCAATAGTAGAGATTCAGTCTTTTAATACACGTCTTTGTTCTCTGTTACACTTTCTCACACAGCTGCGTGCTATCTCAGTAATACATATACAAGGCCAAATCATCCCAGCAGGAAAGAGCAGAAGATTTCATTATTTCACACATTTAATTTCCTGACCCAGCAGATAATCACTTGTGAAAAGCATAAACATTAAAACTTGCTAAGCTAGCATTCTGCCAGGGTCGAAGGTCAGCTTTGCTTCAAGCCACACTGCAGTTTCAAAACTACTTCACATTTAAACATGAATTAATCCTCTCTACTATATATTTAATAGAATAAAATGCATTATATACTACTTTGCTTTTAAACTAGCATTTCTCATGTATTCAAATACACATTTTTCTAACAAAAAACTAAGTCCATTCCTGAACCTATTTGAATAAAACCTTGACAATTGGAAGGGAAATCATACATTTACCCCCTGTCTGGCTACCATGTCCATTGTAGATGGAAGCCATCAACATAAAAATGTATTATTCTGTCACCCCTCCTACTAATCCTTAGCTATCTGCCTACTACCATGCCTCCTCCATAATACTTGGGACCCAAATGGCTTATGGTGCTCTGCTAGGCTTGTAAGGGCCTTTGGGGTCATTGGTTAGAAACAACTTATGAACTTATTAACCAGTGAACAAAAACAAAACAAGAGAAAGAATATAAAAAAGAACCAGAAGAAAAGGAAATGAAAGAAAATTAGAAATCCCACAAATATATTGGCAAATATAGGAAACTCCAGGGACAACCCGTGGTGACAAAAATTTGATACAGGAAAAGCTAAGGAAAACTGAATTTAGACCAAAAGATGAAAGACTAATAATATTGGTGCAACATCCTGGATTACATACATATTGATTTGCAAAGTCTATTGAAAAAGTGGCAGAAACAGGCAAATGCATGTTATGTAAATTGGAACTAGAAACAGTTTCACATTTCATTGCTGGTTGTGATACACTCATGGTTGTGGGTCTGCATACTAAAAGGTACAATACTGTTGTAAGACTTTTGCATTGGAGACTGACTATTTAGAATTACTTGAAAAGAATTTGGAACTTGAACCACAAAACATTATTGACAATTATGAAGTTCAGATCACATTAGATCATCAAATATCAACAGTTAAGAAAGTAAATGCAAGAAACCTGGTTTTGTAAACAAAGGGAAAAACATAACTTTAATCATTGCAATAACTGCATCCACTGATTATAGTGTCTTAAGTACTGATACCCACAAAGTTATAAAGTACCAGGATTTGCAAAAAGAAACTAGAGCAATGTGAAAAAAAGAGTCACAGACAGTCCAACTATATTAGGAGCAGCAGTACAATCTTACATGTTACCAATGTATGTAGCCCCATGTGAACTGTATATTATAATAATATGGGTATATTGTAAGTGCAGAGAAGAGCACTTGTGGCAAACCTCAAGACGGAAGGTCCCATGGTATTAACGGATAAATCAATGACTTCTGTAAAAAGGCCCCAGGGGTTGTGGGTTCAAGTCCCATCTGGAGCGGTATAGTTTACATCTGCCAGTCTGTCAGCACACTGAATTAAAGCTATGATGAGCTGCAAGCAAGTTTCTTCCTGTGGTACAGGGTTTGTTTTCCTCACTCTTCATTTGCCCAATGTGTGACTCGATCACTTCACTTAAACAGACAATGGTTTGGGGAAATTGGGTTAAGCTCCTTGATGGTCTTCTGAACTACAACCCTAATAACTACCAATGAACTGAAAGAAGACTACTTTCATGAACTTTAATTGTACACTGACTCAGCAATGAGGTCTATTCCAGTCTTGGGTTTAAAAACCCAAAACATTAGGAGAAACTGAAAAAACAAGACATAGTTACTACAAACATTACATTTAGAGTTAAAAGACTGAAAACCTTGGATGAACTGCAGACATAATTAATGACATTTTGCTTGGCAGCCATACCATGCATCAGTATGACATTAGACTAATTAAGCTACTGGATGGGCTAAAGAAACACTGTCAGAAACTAAATAAAGTAAAATATCAGAATGGTATGTCACCTCTGAGTATACTGGGTGTCTTCTCACTGCTAACGGGCTATACCCATATGCAGAAAAGATGTGTGCTAAAGTAAATAAATAACTAAATAAATAAATATGCAAACTTCAGCAGAGAAGCTTAGAAATGTAATTCTTCTTGCAGGACTCTAATTTTATATGTAGCCTTAGTGTAGCCCCATGACCTCCTTAGTAATGCATGCTAGCCCTAACCTTAACTCTGCCCCAATGCTAACCATGCACTTTATTTTAAAAAACTCTTTCTGTAACACTGCCACTATTCAGAAAAATGTGGTCTGATTGGTGTTAGGTTTGTGGTTTATAGACTGGAAATTTTCAGTCTATTGGTGTTAGAGCAACCATGATCTCAGTGAAATGAATGTTCAGCATGTTTTCTTACCTCTTTCTGAGTCTATGTTTTAACATGTTGATCCCTCATGATATAATAATATTTTTATATCTATATTTATCTATCTATAGATATATATGTTATATAGAGATATTTATATATCTAAATCTATCATTATATATCTAATGATTGATTTTAACAATTGGTTTAGTTTCTGGTGTCATTTCGAGGGGATCCAGTATCTGACAGCCTGGAAAAACGTGATCAACAGACCATAATGCTTTGCCAGAGGTGGCCTGCATCTGTCTCCCTTGGGCTTCATGCTTCTGGAAAAGGCTCTTGCCTCCACTATAGTGCCTTTTTTAGGCAATGCCAAGAGATCAAAACTAACAAAATGAAAATTTCATCAAAATGCAAATTAAAGGCCCTGCTGATAAACACTAGGAGTCTAAACATGAAACAGCACTCACTGCAAGCGTTCTTAAACCTGGGAGATTCTGACATTTGTGCAGTCACAAAAACCTGCTTCAAAGCTGCAGAGAGCACCCCAACCATACTGGGTTACTCATCCTATCAAAAATTCATACCCCAAACCATGGGCAGAAAAGCAAAAGTAGGTGAAGTTGCAATATATATTAAAGAGATGCACACCTCCGGGCTGGTCAAACAGTATGATGCACAGGAAACACTCCAGTTGCAGTTAACCATTGACAAGACCCCTATTCAAATCATAGCTAACTACAGGCCCCAACTTTGACTCAAAATCCCCACTCCACCTATTTGGACCTCTTCGAATCTACCAATATTCAACCCTTTACCCTAATCCCGGGTGACTTTAACTATCCAACCACAGACTGGAAGAACTATCATGCCAAAAAGCAAATTCCCTGAGAATCCTTGATTTTGTCAATGCAAATGCCTTGTACCAGCTGACTGATACCTCCACTGGATGTGATAATATTTTGGACTTGGTATTAACCAACATGAATAACCATTGCATCATTCCTACAGTGACACCCTCCCTGGTAAGATCTGGCAACAAAGCGGTCACTTTCGAAGTCATAGTTTCCCCAACCCCAACCCACCCCCAGTTAGGGTCAAACAAAAAACTTCTCCAAAGCTGATTACAACCTACTTGGGGAAGATATAAACAGTTTCACACACACCCTCTCCCTCCATAGGAACTGGCACGTATGCTCTTTACCAAAGTACTATATGAATATTTATATAGCTGCATGGAATCAGCAATACAACACAGGACAAAACCCTCCTCCTCAAGGAAGAGTAAACCTGCCTGGGGGACCTCTGCAATAAATATGCTCTAAAATAAATGGAAAAAAATTGCTGTCCAGGACCAAGAAAGAGCAGATGCCTAATTGGAAGCAATCTCTCCTTCACCTGAACAAGCAAATAAGAGCACTACTGAAATCTTCCAAAGCAAACTTCATGTCCAAACTGGCCACATTTACTAAAGACAGTCATAAGGCCTTCTTCAAATATGTCTGCAATCTCAAAGGAAGCACTCAGATGTGCTCAGACCTAGTGGTCAAGGGCATCACATACACAAACTCCGTAGATATAGCCAACCTGCTTGGAGACAGGGTCACTGAAAACTTCACCCTTCTGTCCACCCCCTGCCAGTAAATCAGGACATCCCCAGCACCTGATTCCCACCCCTTATCTCTAGGGAGAAAGTCAGCACTGCTCTCTGAAAGGCAAAAAGTACAGCCTCCATGGGAACAGATAACATCTCAGGCTGCATCCTACATGAACTCATGCAAGAACTTGCAGCACCATTAGGCATCCTATTCAACCAAAGCCTGAGTAATGGCTTCATCACAGCCAGTTGGAGGACAGCCACTGTCATCCCTTTGCACAAAGGTGGAGTGTCCACCGATGCAGGAAATTATAGACCCATCAGCCTGACTAGCCTTATCTGCTAAGCCATGGAATGGATTATCATGGAACTCATCAACAATGACATTGGCAACCTCCAAACACTCAATTCCACCCAGTTTGGTTTCATCAAGGTGAGGTCATGCCTGTTAAATTTGGTTGACTTCTTTGAGATAGTCACCAAAGCCATGGATGATTATAAGATGGTGCACGTCACCTACCTTGACCTTGGCAAAGCCTTCAATACTATTCCTCACTAGGGTGTAATAAATAAACTTTCTCAACTAGGCATCAGTCCGTATGTTACCAGATGGGTAGCAAACTGGCTCACTGATAGAACCCACCTCAACAAAATAGGGGTAGGCACCTCGAGCTGTAGACCCATAATGAGCTGAGTACCCCATGGATCGGTCTTGGGGCCTCTGTTATTTAGGATATGCTTTTCTGAGGTGCAGGCCAAAAAGCTGACCAAGTTTGCAGATGACTGCAAGCTAGGTGCTGTCATCAATTCCCCCATCCTCCAACAGCGTCTCACTGAAACAAATGACAGGCAGAGGAAACATGGTCTCAAACTGAATGCCAAAAAAGGCATCATCATCCCCTTTGGGGAGAGTGACGTCCCCAAAAATTATCACATTACTAACAAGGTCCTAAGCATACAGTCAATTGTGATGAACTTGGGCATCCAGGTTTATAGCAAACTGAGTTTTGACCAACATATTGCCTCCATTGTAAGGAAAGCTTTCAACATGGCCCATCTCATTAGTAAAGGTATCTCATCCAGGGACAAGGAGGTCATAACATCCCTGCATTCTTCCGTTATAAGACCCATGATTGAGTACAATGCACCTTTCAGCATGTACCTCACAAAGCACATGCAGCAGCTGGAGAGACCACTGAGGTTCTTCAACAGGAGAATTCAGGGTCTCAAACATCTATCCTACACAGATAGGCTAAAAGCCCTGTCCGTCTACTCAGTCTCATACAGTCTCCTCAGTGGTGACCTTTCAGTGGCATACAAAGTAATCTCAGACCCTGCCATGATGGGACCTGTGCATATCCACTAGTCAAGCTCTACTCGAGTAACCCACATGCATGACCTCAACCTGGTCCATGACATCAGTAGGACTTATTGGTGGGACAGATTTGTGTCCCAGAGACTTCCCCTTCTGTGAAAGACTCCCTCTCCACATCAAGCAGGGTACTTCATTAACCCTTTTTAAGTACAATTTGGAAAACTGGATGGGGAACAGAAAATACACCCCTGGGAATCCACCTGTGTCCCTGCTGGACAGGAGCATTGGGTGCTGACTTGTCAGAACATGGGCTAAATTCTTGGCTAGGCTTGTAAGGGACTCAGGGCCAATAGCCTAGTAACTTCCTATGATCCTGTGCATCTCTATATATCTATCTGGATCTGGTACTAATACATGAATGTGCAAATCATCGAACCTGAAAGCACGACACCCAGTTTACCAAAATATCCCTTTAACGAAAGTGTAGATTGCCAAAATTCAAATTACTGAAAGGCAGCCAGTCAGTTTAACTGGTGAGTTGTCCCTTAAATATTGTTGCCGTACTAATTGACTTGTACTAGCATACTACAAAACATGATGATGGATATTTGCAGGCTAGCACCTAGTGTACTAGGCCAAGTTTATCAGACAGCAAAGTCTCAATGATGAGGTGAAATTTTAGTGATAGATGGCTATCTCTATCAATTAGAGAAAAAGACCAAGACGAGGAAGTACTGGAACTGTAAGTATAAAGTGTCTGAGAAATGTAAGGGCAGAGCAATCACAATTATTCTGAGGGCTGGAGAAGAGATAGCAAAGTCTGTAGACCACTTTCATTCAGGTGAATCTGAAGAAGTGGAAAAGTACAGGATCCGCCATGAATTGAAACACAGAGCAGCCTATTCCAGGGATGCACCCTGAGTAATTGTAGACGATGCTTTAGCGTCTATGTCTCTAGATTATGCTGCTTATCTACCTAATAGGAGATAGTTTTTGCAAGCTAAGAGGGTACAATCTTAGGGTAGAAGTCAAGCCAATTATGCAACAGTAGGTTTATATGATATTGACGTTAAAAACTTCCCATTGAAGGAGGGTTTATTCATGAAGAAAATGTTAATTGATAACTGCAATCAAACCAAAGTAGTTGTATTAACTATGAAGGCAAACCTGAAGGATTTAAGCACTGCAAAAATCTGGTTGATGGATGGGACTTACTTTACAAGAGGTGCGGGGTGCAAACCATTGTATACAGTCCATTCCATGGTGAAGTATGGTGCGTATAGTAAAAGTGTGCCATTGGTGTTCTGCCTTATGAATAAGAAGTCATATCAAGCATATAATTACATGTGAATATGTATATTTGAATTCCTAACAGAATGTTCACTAAGTTGTAATGCTTTCTTCATACTGTGCGACTTCGAGCTTGCAGCTATACAGAGTTTTAATCGGATTGTTAGTGGTGTGGTATGTAAGGGATGTTTCTTCCATTTCGGAAGGAAAATTTGGCATAAGTTACAAGGTTTAAGTCTGATATCTGAAAATTTTTTATAGAACAGGTAGTGTAGAAAGGAGACTTAATAGTGATTGTCAGTCTTTTAGATGAACTTCTCTATTATTAGATTCATGAAGGAGTGCATATTTATTTATTACCCTGGTATGGTCAAAGTTAGAGACATGAGCTTGTTAGGTGAAACTTTTGTATTCTGAAAAACTTTAGGAAGTGTTCTTATTTCACAGTGGATGGATTTCTATATTTTAATTGTGAAAACTATGACCTTGGGATGTCTTGTATGCCAGAGAAAGATCATCTCTCAGAGGTTTGTATGATACTGAGTAAAGAGACAGAGCTTTTGGGTGATCAACATAGTTCATTGTATTTACTCTGTGAAATATTTTTGTAAAGAACTTTTGTAGACATTCACGTTGCTGTAATGTCTGGTCAGGTGCGTACCGAAGGGGGCATTGTACTCTATGATGGGTTTGATGAGGGCCGAGTACAGTGATATGACCTTTGTACATCTAGATGACATCCCCTTGCTTATAAGTTGAGCAACATACAAAGATTTTCTTACTACCTTGAATATGTATTAATCAAAGGCTAGGTTACTATTGGGTCTATATTAGAATGCCAAACGTTCACATACACAAATCCCTAAAGGCTGACCCCTAAACATCGAACCACAAGTACACCGAACATCAAAAAGCACAAAATTCAAATTATCGAATCCCCATAGTTGGCCAAATCATGTTTAGTAAAGTAAAATGTCCGTAGGAGATTCCCTTATCCTGTATAGCACACTAACGTACATGTGCAATAGATACTGACCTTAGGGTTAGAAGTAGGGTTAAGTGCATATATATATATATATATATATATATATATATATATATATATATACACATATATAGTAATACATTTAACCTACATGTGCAGTAGATACTGACCTTAGGGTTAGAAGTAGGGTTAAGTTAAGTGCATATATAGTAATAGGTTCATAAGTTCATAGGTAGGTACTAGGCTATCGGCCCTGGGGCCTATACAAGTGTAAGGTATTGGGATGATTGGGATATATCACCCTATTGCTAGTGTGCTACTGTTTTTTGTTTCTGCTCTGGCATTTCTGAATGCTGGTACAGAAATTAGTTTTCGGGACTGCAGAACTGAAGCCCTTCAGCACTTTGTGCATCACTCCTTGATTCAAATATAGCAAATGACTGGATTTCTACAGTTTTAACAACAGAACAAGAACTTTTGTTAGTTTGTTTTGAGTTTTTTTTTTTCAAGTTGAAGGTGACAGGTGCAGAAACGAGAACTGTCAGGCTCCTGAAGTTTAGACTGCCATACAAAGCAGATGGAATGAAACTATTTTTCTTTGCTCAATAACTTGATGCTGAGAGGTATAATTGAAACAAGGATGTGGCGGGCTCCTGAGAGATGAGTGCCAACCAATCAGAGTGCTACTGGGTACTAGATGAGTCAGCTGTATCTCTGGAATAAAGGTGCAAAAACAGGGACAGTTGTAGAAATTGCTTTTATAAACTTAAAAAAGTTGCTAGAATAACATGGTTTGCATTTGCATACACTTTCCAAAGCATATTTATCCTGAAACCCAAATGTATGTTATTATTTAATGACTGCAATCTTCAGTGATTTCCTAAAAAAACATAAATATTATGAGGAGCATTCTAAAAATATGATGCAAATATCTGGACATTCTGTGAATTCTAGACAGCTGAGAAGTATAAATGTGACTATAGTGGAGTATGACAGATATGCTGCTCAAAGACATGTTTCATTTACACTATATACACCCCATAGGAATGCAGAGAAGTGACCACAGCAATGCAAATAAGAAATACACATTTTCAAAGTTTACACAGCATGCACAAAAATGTCTGTGGCATCAGAAAGATATAGGCCAGTGATGACTCGTGATATATGCTATGTACAGCACACTGAGTATGCACATGTGCTGCAGATAGGGCTCACTAAACACTGTAGATAATGTCTGCCATAGTGATCGCAAGTCATGCAATAGTGGCAATGACCTCTACATGACAGCATTCTACACTGCTGCGTGTCACAGACAGTGGTGTGCAACACAGTTAATGGCCACCACAAGGGCGCAGTGCACATTTCATATGCAATCCTGCACCCATCCACTGGATTGCGTCAGCAGGCATGCATCCACTGTTATACATGAACTGAGATTTGACACATAGTCATGTGCACCACTGCAGACAGCAAATAACTGCCTTGTACACAGTCTCTCGGTGGTGGGAGTCCCACATAGGGTCCAAAGGCAAACTGTATGGCCTCAACCTCACTTGATAGACAACAAGTAATGTTACATGCAGACTGACCCACAAGTGGAGTGGATACTGCCCCCTGTAGATACTGTGGCTGATGAGGGCCTGTGCATATCTTCTGAAACACTGTGTCCTGTGTGTCACATGCTGTGCTCTGTGTTTCAATATCATACCCTAAACTCAGGCCAGTATAGGATGATCGAGAATACACTCCACCAGGAGCACATAATATGCATGAAAAAGCAGGTAATTACAAACAATGGCTTAGACGTAGTGTAGAGTAAACAATAATGAGATATAGCTGCATATAATATAGAATGATGTGATACTGACCTATGCTTATCACCATCCCAAGATGCACCCATTCAGGATGGTTTGAAAAAAGACTGAATGTCAGCATAACACTCACCCAAGGCAAGCATATTTAGTACCTGTATAATATGGAATTTGCACTACCTAGACTATGCCAGTTGAATTCAGTGTAACACATCTCTTTGGGGTTCACATGTCTGATATGTATATACTAAGTTTGTACCATCACCACAACACTGTGGCATTGGTGTGTACCATGTGACAGCATAATATTCTTACCTGTATGATGTGGTACACCAACATCAGTAACCCCTCCAGATATTTGCATATCACTACCTTTGTCATGCTAGGAAGCCATAAATTCTACACTATGTAAGGTGCATTCATGATGACCTACAACCAGTGCTGTCACATTCACATCACAATCAATGTGAATTTCATTCTGCTTGGCCATCATGTGCGTGAGATATGGATGACATGCCTGTATGATCCTTTTATCTTCTTCTAATGTATTCACATGACAAGCAATGTCATTCCATAGATTCCACTGTTAGACTCTGTCAGCACATAAGCTAACAACCTTCTTCTGTGGACTCCCAGAACCTCTATGAAAATCTTATTTTTATGGGTGATGAACTTATCCTGCCTCTGGAGTAACCAAGACATCTAAAAAGACAAAATGGTGGGAAGGACCACATCACTAATGGAAGTTACATTGTAACATTCAACGAACAACTCCTTGAGCCAATAACCTCCGATCACAAGTAAAAAAACACCTTTATTCGATCCACATAAAATTGTTTTTTTTTTACTTATGGTCGTAGGTTATTGGCTCAAGGAGTGGTTCGTTGAACGTTATTTGTGGTGGTTTCCGCTCTTTTACACACCTCTCAGTGTTACGTTGTAACATTGATGTTACCTTGAGAACTTATCAGGAAACATGTACTATGTACAATAACACTAGTGTGTAGGTATTATAAACCTGACGCTACCACATAAACCACTACGCATGTTAAAATTAATGGACTGTCAAGAAACACACCACTCACATGGAAGCACATACTAAGTTGACAGATGATGATAAAGTGAAGAATGGCAGCTGTTGTGTTAGTACAGAAGTCCACTCAGCACTGGTTATATATGTACAGGATTGAGCCATACTGGCACTAGTGCTAATTTAACATAATAATGAGAAAAATGCCATGACATAGGCATACATTATGGTGGTAGCACCAGCCATCCATCATTTACATACAAATGTTCAATGGGAGGTGAAATCTTTGTCACAAATGGTGCAATATGTCACATTCCTAGCTGTCAGGCAGGACTACAGTTCACAAATAACACTGTATTAGTGTGTGAGGTGCAGGAACTGAAAAAGGAGGCAGTAAAGAGCAGTGCATACATTGGCCATCAGTATGTATACCAGACTGCACAATGTTATGAAAAACGTAGGTGTTTGAGATGTCAAGGTGATGTATATAGAATGACGTTGTGACAACCAAGCATCTGAGTAATGATGTAAATACCCACTGGAAAAAAAATCATATGAATAGGCAGTACAGGCTTCCAATATAACCTAGAGAACTGCAGATGTCTTTGGAAATCATTTGAGTCTGTGTGCTACTAGTAACATAGCAAATGAAAGAGTATATTACACAGTTGTGGAGAGCAAACACAGCTGACAGACTCGGAGGATGCTCACAGACACTGGTGCAGCAGCAAGTGTTGTGGGAACAGATCTCTCTGGAAAACGTTCCTAGTGACCACTGGTAATACAGTACAACATACAGTACTTTTTAGCAAAACCAACAGGCAGAGGTTGAGGATGTCCACAGATGCTATTTTGGGAGCAAGTATTGTGGAAATGGATCCTCAACTTTGTGGCAGATGCTTCTGTGGAACACAGATAAAGTATAGCATACAGTTGTACATTTTTATTTATATTATTTTTTTTTTACATTTGTTGACTGTATATCCCCTCATGGCAGAATCTTATCGTTTCAATGGTAACCTAGGAGCAATGTCTGGTCAAGTGACTTGCTCAGAGTCACACAGTAGGCAGATAGAAGTGGAGGGAATCAAGATGTGTCCTTTGGATACAGGATGTAGCTCATTAACAGCTTCAGGCCTTAATAATCCTTTGCTCTAACTGCCTGACTATATATATATATATATATATATATATAGACAGTGCACTAACAGAAGTTGCTAATCCTTACACTGACACAGTACCATATGTTATGTAAAAGAACCACAACTGACTGCCAACAGTGAAACAGAAATTTACAGTGAAATTGAAAGGTATGGTGTGGCAGTTAGTGTAGGGAGAATAGAGGAGTGATTTTGTTAATAAGTCAATTTTTGTGCTCAGGGTACACGATACATTTCCTGCCACCTTCTTTTGCCTACTGAGTGACTCTCAGCAAGTCAGTTAACCAGACAGTGATCCCATGCTTTTCCACTGGAACTACCTAGTAAATAAATAGATAAAATATTTTCTTTATTGTATTTATTCTTTGTTGACCAGGTTAGTCCCACAAGGCATGTGTCCTCTTTTCAGGGCAGACCCAAGGTAGTATTCATATTGACTAGGGGAAGTTCGGTGAGGTACTGGGACTCATCCCCTACTCATTTCTTGCGGGAGTAGTTACACCTTCTGCTTATGAAAATGGTGTTATGGAGGAGAATGTTGTTGGGTGGAGGAATGTGAGAGATTTTTATCTCAGAATAAAATGGGAACATAAACCCTGTGAATTCTGTGCAAGATGTTCTTTCTTAAAATGGTTTATCTGCAGAAGTTTTGGAGGTTATGATTGCAGAACTGAACCAACATCTTCACAGGCCTAGTCATGGACAGATGCAGTTTGAACATTGTGGACTGCAGCAGTAATCAGAGAGTGCAGACATGAACCTATAAGAGTTCCAATGTCAGCGAGATTCTTTTGTTTTGAATTTGGGTTCACCCAGTAAACAGACTTCTACTATTAGAATTTATGAATGAGGAAATGACTACTAAAGTGAAAACTAGATTGCAATGTAGTGTTTTGCTTTGGGAAATACCAGTTTTCGGAATTATATCAAAAATAATTTTGTGGAATATTTTGGATATTTTGGTGAAATCATTGGGAATTAGATAAAGAATGTTTTTTTTTTATTAACTTTTGAGTCATTTGATTTAATGTCAATTTTTTTTTTTCAAAAACTGAAACCTAGGCTTGAGCAATATCCATGGAATACCTACGCATTTATTGAGACAGTGCCTATATTAAAAAAACTAATAAAATTTCAGACTGATGTGCTAACTGCTTCTGAAATTCAAAGGCGTTTTTCAGGATATTGTAAAACAATTCATAATACTGGTAAAGTTTATTATGACAGAAATGTATGGACTGACAAGTGGGAATAAAATGATATACATATCTTGGGCCGGATTCACGATGGCTTGCACGGACTCTAAAAGTAGAGTAAGACTCCATGCAGCCATCATATCCGACGAGCGATCCACGAACAGCCTGAAGGGGCATATAAGAGAGCTCCTAAAACGGCTCTTACACGGACAGGCCCCGGACATGCAAATTACCTCAATTGCAGCTGAAAGGCATGCAAATAAGGTAGATTTGCGATCCAGGAAACCCAAACCTGTCCGAGTAAGAGTAGTGTTATCTGTAGAAATGTACTCAGTTGACAACTGAATACCGTTCTGCAAATAGCAAAACTGAGCCATGACAACTCCAAATAAAGGTTGCATCCAGTAGAGGAAGCATGCCAATGGCCAAATATATGGCCATTGGCAATGTTACCCGATGCAAAATAAAAAAAAAGTAATTCAATTTTTTTTTCTGATTTTCCATGTTTAAGCGTAGCGCAAGGTCATGCAAATGGGCTACGCTCTAAAAACCAGAAAAATAAAAATTAAAACCCACAAATGTGGATTTTATGGGGATTTGTATTGTACAATGCAAGGCAATGGCAGGCTGAAGACAACATGGCTACCGAGTAGGGGTTGCTAAGGGGGGAACCCAGTCTAAGAGATGTAACCAAGCATTAGTAGGCAATCCTATGCAAATGAGGGTAAGGATAGTGAATCCCAAGTCTACATAGCAAATGAGCACAGTCAGTGGAGTGTAAGACTAGGATAAGGGGAGTAACAGAGTAGGATATAGGTGACATCAGGAGGGGGTATGTATGAAAGAAGATAATCTCATTGGAGCAGAGTGTCATGTGCTAGCTGTCAGTTGCTCATCACTGGAAGAGGTGTGTCATCAGGTATCCTAGCTAAAGTCAAGAAATAGAAGGTGCACACTGTGGGTATCACCAAAGTTTCTTGTAAAAATGCTTGCAACATGTATGCGCGCGTGTGCATGCCTGTAAACCCGAGTAAGACAGTGTGCGCGTGTGGAAGCGTGAGTGCGCGCGTTTAAGCCGGGGTAAACATGTATAAGGCAGTTTAAAGTCTTGTTAGCGCATCTGCACTAATGTGCGTGCGTTTAGGCAGGAATTAGCTAGTGTAAGTCCATCTAAGTCTGTGTGCGCACATGTTAGCACGTGTACGCGCATCTGCACTAGTGTGCATGGCGCTGCCCCCTGAGGAAATGGAAAGGGAAAAGGAAGCACAACAAACAGTAGGAAGTTAACCAGGGAGAGTTAGCAGAGCTAGCAGGTGGAAATAATCAGAATCAGGCAATTACACAGGCAGTAAACTAGCCCAGCCCAGCCCAGCACTTAAAACTCTGCAAACAACTTTTCACCATGTATTGCTCAGAGACACTGCAGCACTGCAGTAAGCTAAGAGAATTGAATACTGAAAAGGCTTAACTGAGACAAAGAAATGTTAGGGGCTGGCATTGCTGTCATAAACCGACATATGCAACATGCTGAGGGTGGTGACAATGGGAATGCTGCCAACCAACCCCCAGTGAGGAGACGGAAAAGAGTGTACAGGCCCAGGGTAACCTACCAGGGGCTACATGAGCTGGAGATAGTGGAGCGCTATAGAGTGGACAGAGACCTCATGCAGCAAATTGTTCAGCTGTGCAGGCCATGCCTCACACACAGAACCAACAGAGGGGAACCCATTCCAGTGGAAACTAAGGTATGTGTTGGCCTACGAATACTAGCAACAGGTACCTTCCAGAGACCAACTGATGATATGATGTGGATATCACAGGCATCAGCATCCAGGGTACTGCACCAGTTTTTGGATGCCATGTCAGCACATGTCAGTGATCATGTATATTTCCCCAATTCCTGTGAGGTATTGGCCAGCAATATGCGTCTCTTCCAGCAAATAGCGGAATACCCTGAAGTAGTGGGTGCAATAGACTGCACGCACATATGCATCAAAGCACCAGCCGGTGAGCGGGATAGGGTCTACTCCAACTGCAAGGGCTTCCCCTCCATCAACTGCCAGGTCGTGTGTGATGCCCACGGCATAATACTGAATGTGTGTGCTGGCTGCCCTGGAAGCTACCATGATTCCCATATCTGGCATCTGACACAGCTGTACCAGACATTTGCCAATAGGGACATCCCGCATGGTCACCTAGTGGGGGATGCTGGCTATGCACTGGAGCTGTGGCTGATGACACCCATCAGAAACGCACACACACCTGAACAGGAATGCCATAATGAGGCACACGCACAAACATGAAATGTAATCGAGTGTGTGTTTGGCTGTTCAAGTCACGGTTCCAGTGCCTGGACACATCTGGTGGAGCCTTGCAGTACACTCCAACTACATGTACCCAAATTGTCTTGGTATGTGCTATGCTACATAATATGATCCTGCGAAAACAGCTGCAGCAGGACCAGCATAGGCCTGGCCCAAACAGCCCCCCACCATTGCCAAGGTCATCACAGGCAGAGCGTGACTCGGAGGAGGAACAACCTGAGCCTGCCCCAGTAGGCAGAAGGAGGCGTGCCAAGTATGCTTTAGCCTTGGCAAAGAGGCAACGCATAGCACATACACTGGCTCAGTAGGAACCCTGGAAATGATACCTCTCTCTGACCCACACATATAGTAAAAGGGATGCCTAAGTTGACACTACCTGCTTCAAACATGTACAGGGAGTGTAGTAAGTGCATCCGAAATAGGCAGCCCTGCAGCACCACCTGAGGCATGATTGCCATGTGTCAAGCAATTTAAGGTAGTGCTAAACAGCATTTACCACCATGTAGTATATGCAAACAGAATACACACACCAACTAGTACAACTGTGGTCAGTGTTGAGTAATATTGGGCAATGTCCAGCAAAGTTGGTAAATATACAGCAATGTTGGACAAGCCTGGTTTAAGTAGGGCATAGCAGAATAAAAGCCAACATGCTCATATTTGCTTAACTGGCCCTTAAGCAGTCTGGTCTGTTCAGTATGGAAATATAAAGCAGTGATGGGCCTCGAACCCAGGATACTGTGCACCATAGTTAAAGTACTGAACCACTAAACTAAACTGTTCAGCCAGTATGAAGGAATGTTGATAAGTCTATGCAAAGTATCTCATGGAAACCCTGCAGGCACAGCATAATCCCTGTTGAGTTATGACACAAAGGTGAGTCCTGCAGTAAGAACAGAACTTGACTTCCAACACACACAGAATAAATGTTAATATTGGTCATGTTCACACACATCCACAAATGTAGTGGACTTCAGATTGCAACATATTGAAAGGTCACACTGGGCATGCTCACACACTTGGATAAATGAGACATATGTCAGGCAACAAAACATAGAAAGCCTGAACTGGGCATGCTCACACACTTAGGCCATGTCTGCCTAAGCAGTGGGCCACACATCTGGCAGTTACATGTGTTAACCCAGGAGCCTCTCACTATCCAGTAATCCGCCCTGTGCACACAGTTACATGACAACAGACACATATAATATAGTGGAACCCTGTCATGATCAAATATGTTCCAAAGATACCTAAGTTGTTCATAGAAACTGGGAAAGCAAAGATGATAAAGACCTGCAAACAGTATCAGCAGTAAATATTGTGCATCCCGAGTAGAAGCATAGGTTCAGAGGTTGATAGTAGGCTATCTGCCTTAGGGTATGTACAAGCCTAGCCAAAGTGTATTTGGCTTTTGCAGCCCTGTCAGAGTACTACACTGTGCCAGTGAATAGTAGGTCACACAAGATAGCCCATGTACATTTAGGCTACTGTGCCTCTGTCTAGCAGGGACACAGAAAAGATCCCAGGGGTGAATTTGTGATTTCCCATCCATGTGTCCAGATTTGGCTTGAAGAGGGTCAGCGAGGGGCTATGTCTAATATGAATTGGGATTCTATTCCAGAGTGAGGGGAGCCTCTGAGAAATGAATCTGTCCCTCCAGCATGTCCTTTTTATTCCTGTGCTGAGGTTTAAGTCCCTGGAGCATGTATCTCTAAGGGACTTGGATTTTTGAGGTGGAGCATGTCCATTAATTTGGGCTTTGACATGGCTTTGTATGTCAGGCATAGATTGCCTCTGAGTAGGTGGTAAGCAACTGAGTAGAGCTGGAGTTTCCTTAGTTGAGCTGCATATGACATCTGTTTGTAGCCCATGACCCTCTTGGAGAGGTACTTTTGGGTCTCTCCAGGTGCTGCAGGTGTCGGGTAAGGTACATCCCAAAAGGGCCATTGTATTCAAGTATGGTGCTGATGACTGACGAGTAGAGGGGCACAACGACCTCACTTGATGTAGATGCGAACCCGTTCGTGATAAGGTGGCATATATAGAAGGTGTTTGTAACCACTTTGGCAATGTGATTATCAAAGGAGATATTACTATCTATATTGGTCCACAAATCTCAAGTTACTACTTCTGTACTTAATGGATTACCACTTATGTGGTAATTTGTGTGCACCTTGTTTTTCACAAAGGGGATGACTATGCACTTTTTAGCATGTAGCTCGAGCTTGTGGCTCTGGCAGCAAACATCCATCTCTGTGAGACCCTTCTGGAAAATGCTTGTGTTAGCTGGAGAGTCGATTATGGCCCCCAGTTTGCAGTAATCTGCGAACCTTGTCAGCCATAATGCCCCCGTGTTAGCCTGAACCTCAGAGAAGTATATACCGAACCAGAGAGGTCCCAGAACTGAGCCCTGTGGGATGCCACTTGTAACTGGTTTGTATTTGGACATGGCACCTGCGATTCTGACAATGTATGCTCTATCCCTGAGCTAGTTTGCAACCCATCTTGTGATACAGGGGTTGATATTTAAGCTGTTAAGCTTATGTATGATATCCGAGTGGGGTATTGTGTTGAACATTTTTACGAGGTCCAGGTAGGCTGTGTGGACAACCTTGCCCTCATCCATAGCTTTGGTAACTGTTTCAAAGAAATCAACTAGGTTTAAGAGGCAAGATCTGCCCTTAACAAAGCCAAATTGGGTAGAGTCCAGTGTCTGGAGGCTCCCAATGTCTTTGTATATGAGTTCCATGATAATACACTCCATAGCTGTACAGACCAGACTAGTCAGGCTTATGGGGCGATAGTTCCCAGGGTCTGTTGTGGCACCACCTTTGTGGAGTGGAACCACTGTAGCTGTATGCCATTATTCAGGTAATTATCCTGTAGTAAGGCTAAGTTTGAACAGTGACTTAATGTGAGGGTTCAGTTCTTCTTGGAGCTTGTGTAAGACACAGCCTGGGATACCGTCCGGTCCCATAGCTGCTGTGTTTTCTGATTTGGCGAGGGCAGCTTTCACCTGTGCATCTGTGATGTCAGGGAGGTTACATTCAGTTGGGATAGGCATTTGTTCCTTTGTGGGTGAAGGGGGGGGAGGTTTGTGCTGAATCTGTCTGCCAGGATGTTGGTTGTCTGTAGTTTTGGTATATTTTGTACCGTTATGCAACAGTTCAGAGCACATCTGGGAGTTTCCACCCATATTATGGACATAACTAAAGAAGGACTTGTGATTATCTTTAATGTCTAGGGCAATTTCCCTTTGGAAACTGGCCTTTGATGATTTTTATGAGGTATTGAAGTTTCTTGCTAATACTGATCAGAGATGGCTTCCATTTTTGGGATCTTGCTCTGTCATGTAGTAGCTTCCTCCTTCTGTTGTATAGCTTATTTATGGCGGGGGTCCACCAAACAGGTCTCCTGTTTTAGGAGGAGTGAGGCTTCATTTTATTTGGGATAGCATGATCCATGCATTCCTGCAGGTGCTCATAGAATGCATTTGTAAAAGATTCTGCGGATTGGCCTGTTATCCTCTGGCCTGTGAGCTTTGAAGGATTCCACCTCAGTCTTGAGAAGTGCAAAGCTGGCATTTGAGAAATTCTATACAGTGATTTCCTTGGCTGGGGGTGGGGACGGGATATGGATGTCCATGGAAATTTGTTAATGGTCTGATCTTACCAATGAGGGGTTTACCTCTGGTGTGGAACATAGAGTCCCCATGTTGGTGATGACCAGGTCCAATATGTTGTTCCCTCTTGTGGGAGTGGTGACCAGTTGTTCCATCGCATTACAGTTTATAACTTCAAGGAACTGTTGGGTGAGTGTGTTTGGGCATGAGTAGTTGTTGCAGTCAATTGTTTGGGTAGTTGAAGTCACCCAATAACATAGTTGTAGGAGAGACCTTGATATTCTCCAGTGTTCTCAGGAATGCCAAGTGGGGTTCCTGTAATAGGGAGGGTGTTCTGTAGCAGGCTACAAACTGAAATGCAATTTGGCCTGCTGTTAGTTGCACATGGATGGTTTCTGATGCTTCGTGCAGTGCCACTAACCTGGAGGTGTAGGTATCTTTGATGAATATAGATACTACCCCTACTTTTGTGCTTTGGTCCGAGTTTTGTGTGTGAAACGCATGGTATGAGTTATAACCTGGTAGTGCTGGGGTGCTCTCAGGAGCCTTGAACCAGGTTTCTGTTACTGCACAGACATCAATATTCTCCATACTGAGGAGAGCCACAAGTGTGTGCATCTTGAGGTGTAGACGTCTGGCATTGAGTAGCATTACCTCTAGATTTTGTATCCTTGGGTTGTCAATGGAGGTGTGTATGTCCTTTGAGCCTCACCTAAAATATGCACTATGGGGGTGGCAAGAGGCATGGCCAGTATATGAAAGCTTAAGGGTGACAGGTGCAAGCCGTCCCTAGCGAAGCAACATGGCTTGTCAGGCATGTCATCCCAGGCTGACAGACACTGGATCCCCACTGAATGACACCAGTACTTTAGACAATTGTTTAAACTGATCATTTTGTCTGTATACTCTGGCATCATTCTTGGTGAGGGCAAGATGCTACCCAAGGTCAGGGTCATACCAGCCTGGGCTACATGATCAGAGAACTGCTCTATGTCTCATGTCTTGTAGTCCAGGGAGGTACGTCTCATGTCATTCACACCTGCATGGACAATGACAGAGTCATACTTGTACCTGCTTTGGAGTGACCTGAGTGCTTGTGTTATGTGGTGGATCCTGCCACCTGGCAGACAGCTTACAGTGACCTTCTCCTTGTTCAGTCAGTTGAGCAGGACGTCAGTGTGCTGGACAATAGAGTCCCCTATAACAACTGTATTTGGTGTGTTGTTTGGCCTTAAGGGCTGTGACTGTGAGACACACTGATTTTGTGAGATATGTGATTCATGGGTATTGAGGGGGTGGCTGTTGCTAGGGTATCTGTGGCCAGTACAGTTGCTGCAGGTGTTGGGTAAGGTACACCCCAAAGGTGGCATTGTAACCAAGCACGGTTGTTATTACTATAGGGGCACAATGACATCACTCGATCTAGATGTGAAACCATATGGGATAAGGTTGCTTATATAGAAGGTCTGTCCAACCACTGTGGCAACGTGAATGTCAAGGGTGACAGTACGAACAAGTCATGCCCCCAATCACCTAACAAAACCTACCATATGTAATGGAGTACTACCTATGTGTTAATGTGTGGGCATGCTGTTATTCCCAAAGGGGATGACTATGCAACTAATGGCATTTAGCTGTAGGCCATGGCTCAGGCACCAGTCATCCATCTCTGAGAAACCCTGTTGGAGTATACATGTGGCAGCTGGAGAGGTGATCATGGCACCCAGTTTGCAGTTAAGTGTGAACAAGGTCAGCCATATTCTCCCTGTGGTAGCCTGTATGTCAGGCAAATATATACTGAACAAGAGAGGTCCCAGGACTGAGCCGTGTGGGATGCCACGTGTAACTGGTATATAGTCAAACATGGCACCTGCAATTCTGACCATGTGGGTGCTATCCCTGATCCAGGTAGCAATCCATCATGTGAGATATGTGTCCATATCGATGCTGGTGAGCCAATGCATAATGGCCCATTGGGTTATTGTGTGGAAGGGTTTAGCAAGCTTCAGGTAGGCTGCGTGTACAACTGTCCCTATGTTGATGGACCTGTTAACTGTCAAAAGAATAAAACATGTTCAAGAGGCAAGATCTGCCCACAACAATGCTGAAATGTGTAGGACACAGTGTCTTTAGTTTCCTGATGTCTATGTGTAAGAGTCCCATGCCAATACACTCCATAGCTTTGCATAACAGGATAGTTAGGCTTATAGGGCAATATTGTCTGTGTTCCATTCTGGCACCAACTATGTGGAGTGGGAGCACTTTCACTGTATGCCATTCCATGGGTACATATCCTGTAGTAACTCCAATATTGCACAGTGATGTAATGTGAGAGTTACGTCTGTCATGAAGCTCGTGTAAGATGCAGGCCGGGACACCAACTGGTCACATTGATGCTGTAATGTATGCTTTGGGCAGGGCAGCACTCACCTGTTACTTTGTGGTGTCAGGGAGGATACACTCTGTTGGGATGGGTAGTTGCTCCCTAGGGGGGATGGGGGGAGACATCTGCACTGAACCTGTTTTCCAGGATGTTGGCTATGCCAGTGGGTTCAGGGTAAGTGTAGTCAGTATGCAGTAACTCACAGCATATCAGTGAGTGTCCACCCAGGTTCCTGACATAACAGACGAAGGCCTTGTGATAGTCCTACTTGTCTGGTGCAATTGTCTGTGAGAAGAAGACCTTAGATAAGTACATGAGTGATCATAGCTGTCTGCTAGTACAGATCACAGACGCTTTTCCCATCTGGGATTGTGCTCTATCATGTAGTAGCTTCCTCCTGACATTGTACAGCTCATTAATGGCTGGTGTCTACCAGACAGGTCCCCTGCCATTGGAGGAGTAAGTCTTGTTGTTATTTGGGGTAGCACAATCCATGCAGTCCACTAGGAGTCCATAGAATGTGTTTATAAAGGATTCAGCGGTCGGAGCTGTATTTCACACTGTCTGAAGATCTCTGAAGGATACCACTTTGCTTTGGTGAAGTGAGACATTGGCTCATCAGAAGTTCACCAAGATTACCCAGGATGGGTGTGTGGAGTGTATATGTATGTCCACTGAGATAGCTGTATGTTCCGACCTTACCAATGAGGGGTATATTGCTGGTGTGTAACATAGAGTCCCCATGTCAGTGATGATCATGTCCAATATGTATTCCCCCTTGTGGCAGTGGTGACTGGTTGTGCCATAGCATATGAATGTACAAATTGTAGTGACTGTAGGGTGAGGTTGTTGTGGCTTGAGTAGTATCCCCAGTCAATATTCATGTATCTGATGTCACCCAATATAATGGTGTTCGTGGAGACCATCATATCCCCCACTGTTCCCAGGAAAGTTGAGTGTGGTTCCTGAGTATGGGAGGGTGGTCTGTAGTAGGCAACAAACTGAAAGGCAGTTTCGAACAATGGTAGTTGTATATGTATGGTCTGTGATGCTTAGTGCAGTGCCACTAACCCGGAGGTGTGTGTATCTGTGATGTATATGGATACACCCCCTAGTTGTGTTGTCCGTTCCAAGTCCTGTGGTCAGAAAGCATGGTATGAAACATAACCTGGTAGTGCTGGTGTGCATATGTGACCTTGAACTAGGCATCTGTTAGTGCACATATATTGCTATCCCCATACTGAGGGGAGTCCTGAGTGGCTGCAATATGAGGGTAACACATCTGGTGTTGAGCAACATTGCCCTTAGTGTTATTTAACCTGTAATGTCTATGTAGGTGGGTTTGTCTTTTGAGCCCTGCTCAACAAATGCACTATGGTGGTAGCAAGAGCCTTAGCCAGCATTCAAAGGTCCAAGGGTGACAGGTGCAAGCTGTCCATAGTGAAGCTATGTGGCATGTTGAGCATGTCACCACAGGCTAACAGACACTGTATCCCCTATGAATGACACCAATCTGTTAGCCAAGTGTTAAACGTGATATTTTTGTCTGTATACTGTGACATCATACTTGGTGGGTGTAAGATGCTAGACAAGGTCAGGATCATACTGGCCTGGGCTACATCATGGCACTGTTCCTCCATGTACCACGTCATGTGGTCCAGGGAGTAACATCTGAGGTTTTATGCACCAGCATGGACAATGATGGTGCCAGTCCTGTACTTGCTTTGTAGTGACCTGACTGCATGTGTTATGTGGCAGATCCTGACACACGACAGGCAGCACAAAGGGACAATTCCCTTGTATGGGCTGGTGAGCGGTACGTCAGTGTGTCTGACAATAAGTGTCGCCTATCGCAACTGTATTATGTGTGTTGTGTAGCCCGAAGGCAAGTGAATGTGTGGCACCCTGACATTGTGAACTATGTGAGATGTGGGAATTGTAGTGGGGTAGCAGTTGTGTGTGTGCCTGATGTGGAGGTCTCTGCTGCTTAGGCAGAGTTCATTTACAGCATCCGAGTATGTGTATGTGTGATAATGTGGTTTGAGTGCTGTCACCAGAGGATATGTGAGACTGATATGTGGTGTGTGTGTGGTTATTTCACCACCTGATAGACTATGCCAGTCATGGGTTGAGAGAGTTCAGCACCCTGTATGTCTCTGTAGGTGCATCTCACACATATATCTGGGTTTGTTGTGAGGAGGAGAGTCTTGTCTGTGTACATGAGGCAGATGTGACATTGTGTCTACATCACAAAATTCACCAGCTGGACTGGAGAGTACACGCAAAGCCGATAACTGGACATGTCAGGATATCATCATGACATACTCTGTAGCCAGATGACAAAGGATCAGTAGGGTGTTAAGTGTGTAAAGGAGTATATCAGGGATTAGTGCTCAGGTTTGTTGGTGTTCTGTAAAGAGTAGCTGAGAAGGAGTCCAGACTGAATCATGACACCTCCAACAGCTATGTCATATATAGCAATGTACACACATATATGTCATGAGTCAGGGCCAACTGTACTTGACTGACAATGCCGACATCCTGACAGACAGGCCCATATATACATACCCACCTCCCACTGACGATAGTCCATATCATCATATCAGGAGATATCACATGTAGAATGGATGAACAGCTACCCCCAATGCTAAAAGCATGGCATCAAGTGGACTACATTGATTACCAATATGTGTCATGCATAAACTACAGAACAAACAGATCCTGCACCTGAACAGTCAGCTGGACCTCCCCCTACACAGGATGTGGAACCGTTGAATGTGTTACAGCAACATATGGCACTCCACACAAGTGTTGATGCACAACACACCATGGGATGTACAGTCCAGTATGCCTATGAAGTATGATCTGCAAGCCATGGAGTCCATCATGGTTGAAGTCATAAACCAAACTATTGGAAGCTGACATACACACAACCCTACGAACCGTGGTATGTTCATGTGCAGATCATGGTTCCCAAACATGCTAGACTGTTTGCAAGGCAGCCACACAGGACATACATCACTAAACACAGCTACAGATGTCTCACATACACTTTGAATAGCCCTTTATCAACATCCCAGACACATGCAGTAGCCACAAAACCAACAAGCTGTGCATAAATATGTGTTGACATATGAAGGAATGTCGATGTGTCCACAGATAGATCACACAAGGTAAGGATTATGAGTTCCTGTTCCAGCTGTTGACACCTGACGACCCACATGGACCATTCCTGGAATGGCATAAAACAAAGTGTACACACATTACCATGTCCAGTCTGATGATGTCAGCACCCTAGAAATACAGACAGAGAAGGAAAACCACCCAGTAAAGCAAATAGTGCACTGCGCTAATGCGTCTCTCTGTAGTGTCATAACCTAGTTAGGTAGGGGTTTGAATCCTGCAAACGCTGACTGTGTGGGGGGTGTGTATGTGTGTGCAATTCTCTATGAAAGGAGTGGCCTTTCTGAAGACTGGGAAAACACACTACAGATGTACATTCCTCTTTGGAAAGACTGATGATGTCAGCACCCTAGAAATACAGATGGAGAAGGAAAACCACCCACTAAAGCAAATAGCGCGCCGCACTAATGCAGCTCTCTGTAGTATCATAACCTAGTTAGGTAGGGGTTTAAATCCTGGAAACACTGTGTTTGTGTGGGGGGTATATGTGTGTGCAATTCTCTATGAAAGGAGTGGCCTTTCTGAAGACTGGGAAAACACACTACAGATGTACATTCCTCTTTGGAAAGACTGATTATGTCAGCACACTAGAAATACAGATGGAGAAGGGAAACCACCCAGTAAAACAAATAGCGCGCCGTGCTAATGTGTCTTTCTGTAGTATCATAACCTAGTTAAGTAGGGGTTTGAATCCTGCAAACGCTGACTATGTGTGTACAATTCTCTATGAAAGGAATGGCCTTTTTGAAGACTGGGAAAACACACTACAGATGTACATTCCTCTTTGGAAAGACTGATGATGTCAGCACCCTAGAAATACAGACGGAGAAGGAAAACCACCCAATAAAGCAAATAGTGCCCCGTGCTGATGCATCTCTGTGTAGTGTCATAACCTAGTTAGGTAGGGGTTTGAATCCTACAAACATTGACTGTTTGTGTGTCGGGGATGTGTGTGCAATTCTTTATGAAAGAAGTGGCCTTCTTGAAGACTGGGAAAACACACTACAGATGTACATTCCTCTTTGGAAAGACTGATGATGTCAGCACCCTAGAAATACAGACGGAGACGGAAAACCACCCAGTAAAGCAAATAGTGTGCTCCGCTAATGCGTCTCTCTGTAGTATCATAACCTAGTTAGGCAGGGGTTTGAATCCTGCAAGTGCTGACTGTGTGTGTGTCACTCTTGGTCAATGCAGTGTGGGTCTTGCTTTTACTATGTTATGGCATATTATGATTACAACAGTAAGTGCATTGCACACATCAGGTATATGCATTGCAAATATATATTTGTACATGTTCCCTTAATCAGTACATAGGTGTGAAGCCTGCATACTACATGACTACATTTGTTGCCATAGACAGGTTGTGCCGCAGCTTCTCAGATCGTAGGTCACATATGTATGTATGTGACAGGCCCATCCACTGTTGTGATCCGTGGCCAAGGTCATCTGTGCCACACGCACCCATGACAGTTACTTTGCAGTAGTGTGAATGAGGGTATATGCCTGGGGTATATGTCAGGCATGTTCATACACAACCATGACTGCCAATAATGGACAGTCTTTATAGCTGTACAACCGCCTTGTGTATATGCATCCAGGCCTCCAATGTGTCATGTGACACACCTTGGGATTCCACAATACCTATGGATATGTGGATACCAAGGGACACATGACATAACATGAGGCTGTATGTACACATTGGTACCCAACATAGATGTTGAGGACTACCACCAATTTGGTACTGATAGGATAGGAAGTATAGTACATGTGGATGACTATGCCATAGTCAGCTTACTGTTATACAGCATGTATCACATGACAGGCATCTGTCTGTATGATACCCTTGTGTAGGATATGTGTCCAATCCAGGGAATGGGTTGTAGGCCACTGCATGCATTACCAGATGTGGATGGACACATCCCTAGTGTGTTTGCATGTACGGAAGGGGGCTATATGCCAAACAGGTGTGGACACAGGAATGAGTGGTGGTAATTACCACTGGTTACTGTTATAGTGCAGCACCGGAAGGATACAACTGTTACTGAGTTCCCTATGACTGTGTGTCATTTGTCAGGACAACATCCAATGATTTCTTATAGTCATGCTGTTGAGGTTATGTATACTACCAGACCACAAATCATTGACAGATACTAACAGTATCACCCATAGCATGGTGTCGACCCATGTCATACACACATGTCTACCCATGTTAGTACATAACTGTAGTATAATGCATACTGGCCATTGAAAGATACTGTGACATGTTCACTATGTGTATAACAGGATATGCCACATGTCCCATGTGTCTACTATGCATGTACATACAGACAGTGCACACCCACCATGTTCACAGATGTACACTTGCTAATCTGTACTGCACACATCACACACATACTGTCCACTCACTAACACATGCTGGCAACACATTACAAGTCAGACAAGTGGCACATGGGTGGACAATACATAGTCAGACCTAACAGTGGTGTAAACAATGCTACATTGACAATCAGAGCTGTGATGAATAATGTCTGCTGAGATATACCTACAAGGATGTCATTACACTTTCCTGTTGACAACTTGCTAATATTGCTACACTGCTATAGTGTCACCCTGTGCATCAGCACCATGTTAGCCTGTTCCTCCATCAATGTTACAGATGACAGGAGGTGACACAGGTATCATCATATGCACAGGGCATTTTGTTGTTTGCCAGAGCCTGACATTGACCCATCCAATCGACATGTCTGTGTGTGTGTGTGTGTGTGTGTGAGGGACAAGAGTACAGCATGGGCCAATGTTGATGTAATGGGTGTGTGTATGTGTGAGCCCTAGTTGTTTGGTTAATGTGTGTGTGTCTGCATGCACACAGCTCCTCCATGTGGCTGCCATATACAGTAGTTTGTGGGACAGCCACAGACTGTACCTGCTAGGCCGTACAGATTACTGTCTCCAGCCATGACCACAGTACCTGTACCTGACAGGGGTGCTACGGACAGTATCGGGTACCAACCCTGACTGGGTACTGTCCTCAGAGGCAGAGGTGGGATGACTGGACCCATGTCCCTGCTGGGAATGGCCAGAGCCATGTGCACGTGGTCTACTGGGACGGTCAATGGATAGGCCAGCCCCAGCATTGCTGGGGCTGGTACTGCCACTACAGGAGCATCTGTGACCTGGGGGCCATCTGCAACCACTGCCAGCTGTTGCTGTTGCTGGCATGCGTCAACGTCGCAACCATCCTGCATGGTCCTGGCTCATGGATGACATATTGTGGAGGGCATCTATTGTCTCCCCCCAATGTCTACCAATGACCTCGGTGTAAGTCCGGATGGCACCGGCAAGGTCACGGATGCTATCATTGATAGCGGTGTAATGTGCCCTCTGCGCCCTAAGTCCCTGCCTGGTGTACCGTTCCATATGTGCCTGAGCCTGTATTACAGCCCAGAACATACTGGATGTCATGAGACCAGTGAGGGTACGCCTGCCAGGGGCAATACATCCAGCAGTGCTCCCCTGAGAACCCCTGGACCTCCGCCTATGTGGTACCATTCCAGGAATATGGCTATGGCTGTTATGAGGGGATGCAAGTGCCATGGGTACCACACTCTCCTGGTCAGTGCCAACTGTATGCTGTCCCTCGCCTGTGGCCATTGGTGGTGAGGGATGTATTGGCAGTATGAGTGTGCGCATAGATGGGGTTGAACGCTGTGTACTGTCAATTGGTGGACCAACGACAGACCCTGTCAAACCTCTCTGTGTCAATATACATGTCTCATCATCAGCACTATTCATGGCAGTGGCTTCAGGTTCCCTGCTACATTTGGCCAGCCCTAACTCAGCACCTGTGAGAAGAAGACAGGAAACACACGTTACAGTCTACACATGAACACATGCACACATGCACACATGCACACATGCACACATGAACATATGAACACATGCACACATGCACACATGCACACATGCACACATGCACACATGCACAGTAATACACTCCTCACTACAGCACATACACACACACCAGCAATCCAACACATACTCTATAGTGGGTGAAGGTGGGTGTCAGTATCACAAGGTAAACAGTCACCACACATGTGTCAGCATGCAGAATATGTGTTTCACAAGACCATACAGTGCTAGTGTAGATGCCCCAATGTAATGGCAGTATACATGGCTTTGTTGCAACTGTGTCATTGTTCAGTGATTGGCTACACCCTGGAACACAATTTGTACATGAACAACACCCAATGTGTGTCAAGTGACTTATACACCCACTAGCATTCCATGACATATATGTGACACTTTGTTTGGATAGCAACTGCTGTGCATATTGTGTATATTGACATATGTAAGCACACACACAACATGCTATGCATATTGTGTATAGGTGCATATGTTTGCACATGCACAACATTGAGGTGCAAAGCAATGACTGCTATGAGTATAGCATGTTTTCATGTACTGCATATGATAAATGTGTTCTGTTGTGTACAACTGTAGCAACTATGCATATCAAAGGTGCAGTACAGTGCTGCCACACTTGTGTCTGCTGCACTGTGCAGTGTATGTGCTTGAGACAGCTACTGACTTTAATGTGATGATTAATGTCTCACAGCAAACATGGACAACATGCATTATGCATAGGTGTATTACGTGTACATGGCCTACACCTCACCTATGACATGCTCATTTCATTACCATTATTAAAGTGTTAACACACTCACCAGCATGTACCGTCTGCCCTGCTGTCAAACCAGAGGGACCTACAAGAATATGACACGGTTTATCAGTGGCCACAACTGTGGCATTGCTGCCATGAGTGAGTGCGCTAATCTACAATGGAATGACAGTCAACAGTCACAGGTGTGGAGATACTATTCCAAATATCAGTATTGCACATGAGAGGCAGCACAACTGCTAAACACACAGTACACATCTCACATAAGCATATTCTAATAATACAGGTAACAGTAGTCTATAGCTAGGGCATATTACCTGCACGCTCCATGACATCCTGCTGGGTAGCTCCAGCCTCCATGATGACACATGCATGATGTTGCTGCTGCTATAGGCCAGGAGCCACCATGCTTAGGAGCAGCTCCTCCACTCTGGTGAGGGGGGGTGTATGGGCACACCACCACCTGTGGCAAGCTGTTGCCTATGGATATCAGATGCACACTGCCGGACATGTCTGATTAAATCACTGCAGTGATGGTGTACCTGCTCATATGTCTGGTTATGCATGCCTATGTCATTTACCCGGCGAACAAGATCTTGCCACAGTGCAGTGTGCTCATGCTGGTGCTGGCTGGCCCTGGAAAAAAGCCGTGCATAGTTTTGATACAGGCTGGCCTGTATGACCTCCTCCTCTGCAGCTGTATACACAGGATTGCGGTGATGAGCCATAACCCTGGAAGACAATTAAACAATGTGTGTGAGCAAGTCATGTGGCACACTTAACATTATGAAGTACAGATATCACTTAACTGCCAGATATAGCATCTGTCTGTCTATCAGAGGATACACACCTTCAATACCACTTATCAGTGCTCAGCCCACAACTGCCTGACAGTGGCTGCTGCACTCCATACAACAAACCAGTATACACTAGTACTTGACACACTGCATTGGATACAATGCACAACCTCACACTGGAGGTATATATCAAGCTAATGCATGATGAATATTGTCATCCAATGCCATGAATGGAATGTACAGTTACAGTATTAACAGTAAACCATCCTAGTCTTTGATGCCATACCCCTACCTAACATATGTGCACGGTTGTTAATATAGCTGGCATACTGCTGTAACAGAGTATACATGTTACTAGGTACACACACATATACTGTAACACACATGTGATTGCGGCCATGGTACAGGCATCATTACACACACACATTAGTCAAACATACAACACACAAATGTATGCCAACACTGATGAGCATTACCTGTGTACCTTATAGTACTGTGTGCCCCTACTTACAGATACCTATGCCTGAGGAATGTAATCTGTGCAGACTACAGGAAACACACAAGACAATGATACCAGGGAATGTGAACATACACCATACTGTGGTGTTTAGGCCTACAGCTTCAGGTAGTACAACAGTTAATATGTGACCTGGATTCACCAGCAGTACCACTTACTGAGCATACATGTACTGCTACAGCCTACAATGGGACACCACAGTTGTACACAAGGTACTATGTCACAACATATGCCATCCTACTATGTCTGCATCCCAATAACTGACACATCTTTCTCTGCCCTCACACCTAGGACACAAACTACCATGACAGACACAACCTTACGCTAAGCTATCACACCTTTACAGACCTTGCATACAGTCAGTATCACACTCATTCCACCTCACATAGGTGGTATTGCACTGAGTACATGTATTTGCGCATTGTGTCATAGGTAGGTACTACACTATTGGGCCGGAGCCTACAGCAGCCTAGCCATATGCTACCCTGCCATTTGACACACATGTAATGTGATTAAACTTGCTCCTGTCAAATGGATACACAGAGGTGACTCACAGGGCATATTACCTATCTCCATAACATTCATCAGGGGTATGTATGACATCTACTAATGATGAGCCATGTTTATTAATGCTGGGTAGTTTAGTCCAGAGTATGGCATATTTGTGTATAGGAACCTGTACCTCCAGCATGTGCTGTTCAGTGCGTTGACATGGATTAGGGCCCTAGGTCATGTAGCCCAGAGGGATTGTGAGGTGTTGTCATGGTGGTTGGTTGACTGCTATGGGTGTGACATACCTCTGTATGTCTGGCAGTGGTAACCTCTGTGTATGATGTATGCAATGCACTTTAGCTGTGGTTTTGGGTGTCAGCCTGCATAGGGCATGTGTTTGGGGCAGTGTCACTCTTTGTTAGGTATGTCTGTGGCCTTTCCACTTGATGTGGTTGTCATGTGAGGTACATACCACATGGGGCATTGTGAGGAGTAGGGGGTACACTGACCTATATTTCAATAGATGGCACACCTTTTGTGATGACATGTACCATGCAGAGGGATTACAAGACTAGTGTGGAACTGTGATTATCAGAAGGGAGGCTACTGTACACCATGTCCCATGTTCCCTTCTGATACTTTCAGCGTGAGACCCTTTTGGCGGATGCTTGTGTCAGTTGGTGAGTCGATTATGGCCATAGTCCTCCCATGTTAGCCTGTACCTCAGAGAAATATATACCAAACAAGAGAGGTCCCAGGACTGAGCCTTGTGGGACACCACTTGTAACTGGTTTAAAGTCTGACATGGCACCTGCAATTCTGACCATGTGGGTTCTATCCCTGAGCCAGTTTGCAACCCATCTTGTGACATAGGGGTTGATATTTAAACTGGTGAAGTTATTTATGATGCCTGAGTGGGGTATTGTGTCGAAGGCCTTTGTGAGGTCCAGGTAGGCTGTGTGGACTACCTTCCCTTCATCTATGGCCTTGGTGACTGTTTCAAAGAAGTCGACCAGGTTCAAGAGGCAAGATCTGCCCTTAACAAAGCTGAATTGGGTAGGATCCAGTGTTTGGAGGTTCCCAATGTCTTTGTTTATGAGTTTCATGATGATACGCTCCATAGCTTTGCAGACCAGGCTAGTCAGGCTTATAGGGCGATAGTTTCCGGGGTCCGTTGTGGCACCACCTTTGTGGAGTGGGACCACTGTTGCTGTACGCCATTCCTTGGGTACATATCCTGTAGTAAGGCTGAGATTGAACATTGACTTTATGTGAGGGTTCAGTTCTTCTTGGAGTTTGTGTAAGACGCAGCCCGGGACTCTCTTAGGGGTGGAAGGTTTCAAATTTCACTCCAAATTCCTAACATATGCACAGCTGTTGCTGGTAAAGAAATGGGCAGCTATGGACCTTCCCTACACCAGTCCTGCACATCCCGAGCTGGTTTTCCTACTGTCTTTCCCTCTTTGTGCTCCATTTTCACCACTTTCCTATCTCCCCATATTCTTTTCTTTCAAAGAAATTAGCGCGGGGGTTAGCGGGATTAAGTACTTTTAAGCAGTAGTAAGCGGGTTTGCGTGAGTGTGCGCATGTGTGTGTTTAGCTATGTATTGCTAAGTGCTGCGCAAACCCGCGCAAACCCACTTACAAGTGCTTAAAAGTGCCTTAATCACTCTGTATGTCAGGGCCTTTGTTCTGCTCAGCAGCAAAATAAAACACGTCTGTCAGTCCCGAACCCCAGACCTTGGACACACTAGACTGCATGAAGTACCACTAAGCCACAGCAGATATACAATAACTTGGTACTGAAATAAATATATCATGCATTACAATGAGTGAATGTAAAGGAAAAATAGGAAGGCCATAACACAAAGCTTCTTCTGTGGATCTTTACCAGCAATTGTTGTGGAATTGCATTACATTAGTGTGATAAGAGAAGCAGCCATTCTAGCAGCAAATAATGTTACAGAGGCACTTTACAACCCCCACACAGTATCATAGCAGGACAAACACTGGCATATCTGATTAGGGCAGAGGCCATACTTCCTAACTGACAACTTTTCAGGGATGTCCCTGATTGTAAAACATATTGTAGCTGTGTCCCTCTGAATGCCTCTGAAAAGTACTGATGCCAGTCAGAAAGGTGGGGTATTACACAATGAATACTGACAATAATAACAGTAGACACTGCTTGTACATCATAAAAGGTGTACTAATCCATATGCACTGCTTCACTCAAGTCTACACTTACTGTCTGTATTATGTGTAAGGTGTACCTTACTTTTAACTACCTATCCCTAACTCCATGCAAAGATGTATCTGAGTGTTTCATAGGCCTGGCAGAGGCACAAACACACAGGCATATCAGCTATTCTGCTGATACACACTCTGCAAAAAGCTTTGGTAGGACTTCGACAACCATACCCTTATGTAGGAGTACAACACAGAAATACCAAAGGATGTAGACATGTACTGGTAGCAAGTGACTGTAACAATGCCATTGTACCAGTGCTGAAAACACAGTGTAACTTCTGGCTACCATCTGGATACGTTCACAGTTGGGAACTATGCAGACAGACCACCTGCCTTGATAAACTAACAGGTACACACTAATCCTTTAAGTCCAGTAAGATAACATTCACACAATAATACATAATGTTCTCTGTATGTCTGCACCCCTCCACAATAAAAATATACTTGTGTGTTTAGGGTCTACCAAGGATGTAGGTAGGCATACTCAGTACTGGAATTGTCCAGTTTACCTGAGAATCCTGTGCCAATGTCAACAATAAAAAACACAAACCCTGCAGAAGTGAGTACATCAATATTCACAGTATAACAGTTCACAAACAGTTCATGTGCCAAAAGATTACTTCTCAATAACTACTTTTGTATGGCAGTTAATTATATGAGTTGAAAAGAAACTACATACTCACATATATCTTGTGTAAGCATTTGTAGGGGTGAGTTAAACTCTACACTGATAGCTCTGTATTGGAAGTGGCAACAGTCAGGTCTGAGTACAACATCTACATCACTGTCTACACCTCTAGCTTCAAATATAAGAAGTATACCAACCTTGTGACTTACACAACAGTGCCCACAGCAAACAAGCACAGGCCCCACTCTGGCAATCTGAAAGGGCTACGCCTACATACCTTAGCAATTTATAGCATTGGGTTGCTATGACAGTGAGCACTGCAATTACCACACAGCAGGCTGTATGCATTTACCAAATGCCGGGCACCAATTGGTGCAGAGGGCATCACATGCACATGTGCAGATACTTATAAAAGCAAACTGTACTTGCTATCCCCACATGCAATCATTACATTGCATGTGTTACACACTAGAGAACTCCTGGACAGTAGTGAAAGAAAATTATTGCTTAATAACAAAATATTTAATTAAGTAAGAAAAAAACTTAATTACTAAGAAAAGAAATTAATTAAGAAAAATGCTTAATTAATAACCAAATATAACAATTAAGTAAAAATAACTTTACTTAATAAAAAAAAAATAGTGAAAGCATACACAGACAGACCTGAAAGTGACAAACAGGTATGTAACAGATATGTAGTTACCAGCAAGTAGTAGATGTTTATGAAGAGTACTGTACATACTCTGAAACATGCATATGTGGCAGCAGTAGGTATGTATGCACTGATGCCATGCATAACTACTGCCATGGATGAAGTAGTGTGTAGCTGTGTGCAGTGGGACATAACTGTGACATATGTAGCTCAGCATTAAATGTCAAACATCTGATCATGTTATCTATGTTCTGTACAGTACTGTGTATAATGGCAGTTTGGTGCCAACACCTATAGAAACTTGGATGTGACAGAGTAAGACATGCATGATAGTCATATAATGTGTAGCTTAGCATTGGCAACTGTTCTACCAGGCTAGTATAGTAATGTAGCATTTGCAGCTATATATACTCCCTGTAATATTACTGTATGCACACGTGACAACTGTTTATGTTGTAGCAAGGCCCAACAGGTCATCCGTGAGGTGTACAGACTTATAACAGTGTGGACCTTGTGTGTGTATGGCACACACATATGGAGGGATATATATGTGTCCGATATATTAGCATCTTAACATGTGCATAGAGCAAGGGACATACTGCAACTGTTTATGAAGGCTGGACATATAAATGTTGGTGCAGATTGTTATGTGCATATTGTTATGTAGGTTGTAGTGTATGGCAAACAAAACAGCATACAGTGCTGGCATATGACATGTCGTGTTTAATCACTGTGGGTATGATTTGTTAGATTATTAGTCTTCCAGACAGGGGGTCCTGCTAAAGATACATGGGCTGCACAAGTCTGTGCAATATTATTACATAACTGTATCCCTCTCAACCTTTGCATAATTGATATTCCCACCATGAAAGGTGGACTGTATATGTGCCTATATGTATATCTATATGTACACCAATGGATGTTTATATGTACGCTCAAGCTCAATGTTGTAAATGTATTGCCATCCCTTTTGTTTAAAAACCCTGTACCCATGAACTACCACACAGGTGGTAGTGTACTCAACACCAAAAGTGTGATAAGAGACCATGGGACACAGGTGGACAGTAGTGTCCTTTCGATAATCACAGTGCCACACTAGTCATGTAAACTGTGTATGGTCCACATGTCTTCTGAAAAGGTGTGCCATCCATGGAAAAAGAGGTCAGTGTTCCACTCTACTCAGTCATAAAACCCATCATAGAGTACAATGGCCCTTTTGGTATGTACCTTAGAAGACATCTACAGCAACTGTAGATGCCAGACACATACCTCAGAAAGAGTATTACCAGACTCAAACAGATGCCCTATGCAAACTGTCTTACAAAACCACAGCTACACTGTGTAGCATACCGCCTACCCAGAGGCAACCTCTGCCTAACATACAAAGCTATGCCAAACCCACAAGTGTTGGACATGCTCCTTATAAACAGATTAAATTCCATACAAGCTACACACTGTACTGATCTAAACCTTGTAACATCAAAAAGCAGAACATGCTGGAGTGGTACATTCTCATCTCAGACACATACCATACTCTGGAACTAACTACCTATCAATAGCAAATAAAGGTCCTCATTAGCAGTTGTCATGAATAATCATGATGATTGGATGTGAGATAGGAAATACAACCCGGGAATCACCTCTTTGGCTCTGCATGACAGGGGCACATGAATTTAAATTACATGGGTGTTGAAGGCCAGGGTACCGTATGGCTAGGCTTCCACAGGCCCTACGGCTAATAGACTATAAGCTACCTAGGACACGATACACACATGCATGTACTTGTTGCATTACTTGCTATGTGAGGTTGACGGAGTGTGATGGTGAATGTGTAGGTGAATGTGTCAAAGTTGTGTATATGTGTGATAGCCTAGTGGGAAACTGTTTATATCATGGTATGTAGTGTTGTATCTCTGATCCCAGCAAAAGATATGTATGCTATTGCTAGGCAGGAAAAGCAGTATGGCATACGGTGTGACGTAGTCCCACGGTGTTGACTGGAGTGTGACATTGTAGGCTAAAGCAGTACATGTATGCTTATTGATTGTTAACACTTGTGAATACAAATCCAGTATAAACTGTAGTACTACCTGAAGCTGTAGGCCTAAACAGCACAGTATTGTGTATATCCGCATTGCTTGGAAAAACTGTTTTGTTTGTTACCTGTAGTCCTCACACATTACATACCTCAGGCATAAGGTTTTGTAAGTGCTGACACACAGTACTGTATGGTACACAGGTAAAACACATCTGGGTTGCCATACCTTTGTGTCTTGTAGGTATGTCTGATATGTGTGTGGGTATGCCTGTAACATGGCCTTAGTTGTATGTGTCACAGGATATAAGTGCATATCTAGCAACATATATAGTGCAGTACAGCAGTATGCCACCTATATTGATGAATGTGCACATATGTTACTTAGGGCTTTGCTATCAACAAGTAGCATGGTGTACTGGTAGTACTGTAACTGTACTTTATATTCATTTCAATGGATGACATATGTGTGTATGCATTAGCTTCATATATACCTCCTGTGGCTAGGTGGTGCATTGTGTCACATACAGTGTACCATGTACTGTTGTATAGTCTTACATACTGGTTTATCTTTGTTGCTGTTCAGAACATGGTTTAATATATAGAATGTGCCAGGCACTGTCAGGCAGTTGTGGGCTGAGCACTGATATGTGGTATTAAAAGTGGGTATCTACTGACAGCCAATAGGTTGCTATATATGGCATTTCATTGATATCTGTACTTTAGAATGTTAAGTATGCCACATGACTTGCTCACAATTATTGTTTTATTGTCTTCCAGGGACATCTCACCATAGAAACCCTACATATTCCCCTGAAGAGGAAGACATAATTATATCCACGCTAGTACAATATCACACCCTTCTGTTCTCCAGAACCAGCCAGGACCAGCATGAGTGCACTGCACTGTGGCAAGATGTTGTCCATCGGGTTAATGACGTAGGCATGCATAACCAGACCTATGAGCAGGTACGCCATCACTGCAGTGATTTAATTAGACATGTCCGGCAGCATGCCTCAGATGTCCGCAGACAACAGCTTTCCACAGGTGGTGGTGCAGCATTACATCTGCCCCTCACCAGAGTGGAGGAGCTGCTCCTCAGCGTGGTGGCTCCTGGCCAACCACTACAACAGACGTGTCATCATGGAGGCCGGAGTCACCCAGCAAGTTGACTCAGGCGTGCAGGTAACATGGCATATCTGTAGACTACTGCTAGCTTGATTGTTAGGACATGCATATGTCAGATGTGTACTGTGTATTTAGAAGATGTGGACCCTGGTGTTGTGCAATACTGATAATTTGAACATAATCTGTATGCCTGTGATTGTCAACCGTTGTACTACTGTAACAATGCAAACTCACAGCAGCAATGCCATAGTTGTTGACATTGACAAACTGTCTCATATCTTTGTAGGTCCCTCTGGTGTGACAGCAAGACAGCAGACCCATGCTGGTGAGTGTTCTACATTTAATATAGCAAATAACATGTGCATGTCATAGGTGAGTTGTAGGCCATATACACATGTAAAACACCTACACATAATGCAAGCTGTGCATGTTTTCTGTGGGACTATACATATCCCAGTAACATGAGTAGCTGCCTCAAACACATGCAATACACAGAGCATCCCAAACAATTGTGGTACACTATAGTGGACATTGTATAGGCAGAGTCAATACACATGCACACAACATACACCACTTTGTCATACGCAGTACATGTTCATATGATACACATGGCGTATTTAGACACCTGCTGTAAGGTCAGACTCCAGTATCCCAAATGTCATCCGCACAGCACACATACTATACCTGAGGGGTAGAGGCTTACAATGGGGTGATGCAACAATCTTCAATACACAACACATTCATGTTAGGCAATGCTCCCTATTGAACACCTTACATACCAATGTAACAACTGCCTGTGAAATGGTTAATGTAGCCACAGTGCTGCAGTTCAGGTACAGCAAGATAGTTGCCAGTGTGGCACACATTAGTGGCCTTGAGTGACCACATGATGCTGACTAATGATGGCACATGGTACTACACTACATCCAGTTACAGTAACTACAGTACTACACATAGCATTCATTGCTATACACCTGAAGGTTGTGTCCATCCAGCCATGGTATGTATACCTGTGAGTGATGGTACTGAGGACATTGGAAAGCATTTAATACTTGCACAGCAATGTTGTGTCCATGTACACATTTTGTTCCAGGGTGAGGCCAATCATTGAACATCACACGTGCATCAAGGACATGTATACTGTTATTAACAAGGACTCTCTACACTTGCACTGCATGCTGTTGAGCAACACACATCCTGCATGCTGACACGTGTGCTAGGACACTTTGGCTTCTGATACTGTACTCCACCATCAACCACTAATTAGTATGTACTGGATTGCTGTTGGAGTGTGTGTGCGTGTGTGTGTGTGTGTGTGTGTGTGTGTGTGTGTGTGTGTGTGTGTGTGTGTGTGTATGTATGTGTGTGTCTACTTTAGTGAGTAGTGTATGTGTGTTCATGTGTTTATGTGTTCATGTGTTCACATGTGCATGTGTGCATGTGTGCATGTGTTCATGTGTGCATGTGTTCATGTGTTCACGTGTGCATGTGTGCATGTGTTCACGTGTGCATGCGTGCATGTGTTCACGTGTGCATGTGTGCATGTGTTCACGTGTGCATGTGTGCATGTGTGCTATCATCATGTACAGATTGTAAATTGTGTTTCCTGTCTTCCTCTCACAGGTGCTGAGGTTGGGTTGGTTGAGTGTAGCAGAGAACCTGAAGTCACTGCCACAAATAGTGGAAATGATGATACATATGTTGTGGCACAGGCAGGTTTGACAGGGTCTGTCGTTGGGCTGCCAATCGACAGTACACAGCTTTCCACCCCATCTATGTGCACATTCATACTGCAAATACATCCCTCATCACTAATGGCCTTAGCTGAGGGACAGCATACAGTAGGCATTGACCAGGATAGTGTGCTATCTATGGCACATGCATCCCCTCACAGCAGCCATACCCAGATTTGTGGAATGGTACCACATAGGCAGATGTCCAGGGGTTCTCATTGGAGCACTGCTGGTCATAGTGCCCCTGGCAGACGATGCCCCCACAGGTCTTACAACCTCAGGTATGTTCCAAGCTGTAATGCAGGCACAAGCACATATGGAATGGTACACCAGACAGGAACTAAGGGCGCAGAGGACCCATAACACCACTATCAATGACAGTATCCGTGACCTTGCTGGTGCCATCCATAATTACACCGAGGTCATTGATAGGCGTTGGGGAGAGACATTAGATGTCCTCCGCAATGTAATGTCCATGTGCCAGGACAGTGCGGGATGGTTGAGATGTCGGCGTGGACGTATGCCAGCCACATCATTGGCTGGCAGTCATCACGGATGAACCACAAGTAATAGCCGCTCCGTGGTGGCAGTACCAGCCCCAGCAATGTTGGGGCTGGGCTGTCAATAGACCGTTTTAGAAGACCACGTGCATGTGGCTCTGGACAGTCCCAGCAGGGACATGGGTCCAGTCAACATACCTCTGCCTCTGATGATAGTACTCAGTCTGGCTTAGTACTATCCGTAGCACCCTGCCAGGCACAGGTACTCTGTCCATGGCCAGAGGCGGTGATCTGTACAGCCTGGCAGGTACAGTCTGTGGCTGTCCCACAACCTCCCATATATGGCAGCCACATGGTGGAACTGTGTGCATGCAGACACACACACATAAACCAAACACCTAGGGTTAACACATACACACAGACATTACATCAACACTGGCCCATGCTGTACTGTTGTCCCTCACACACACACACACACACACACACACACACACACACACACACACACACACACACACACAAGTCGGTTGGATGGGTCAATGTCGGGCTCTGGCAAACCAACAACACACCCTGTGCATATGATGAAACTGTGCCACCTCCTGTCATCTGTAACATTGATGCAGGAACAGGCTAACATGGTGATGATGCACAGGGTGACTTTATAGCAATGTAGCAATATTAGCATGTTGTCAACAGTAAAGTGTAATGATATCCTTGTTGGTATATCTGAGCAGGCATGATGCATTAAAGGTATGATTACCAATGTAGTATTGTTTACACCACTGTTAATTCCAACAATGTGCCACTTGGCTGATGTGTGTAGTTTTGGCAGCATGTGTTAGTGAGTGGACAGTTAGTGTGTGATGTGTGCAGTACAGATTTGCAGGTGTACATTTGTGAACATGGTGGAGGTGCACTGTCTGCATGTACGTGTATAGTAGACACATGGAAAGGGTGGCATGCCCTGTATTACAGTGTTAACATCTCATAGTTTCTATTGCTGGCCAGTATGCATTTTACTACACATATGTTTTAACTTGGGTACACATGTGTGTATGACATGGTTTGACACTATGCCATGGGTGATACTGTTACTATCTGTCATTAGTTTGCATTCTGGTAGTATACACAACCTCAACAGCCTGACTATAACCAATCGTTAGATGATGTCTTGACAACTGACACACAGATGTAGGAAGCGCGGTAACATTTGGATCCCTCGGTACTATACTATACCAGTAACCAGTGGTATTGACTGCCACCTGTTCCTGGGACCACTCCTGTTTGGCATATAGCCCTCTTAGGTACAAGCAGACACACTAGGGATATGTCCGTCCACATCTGGAAATGCATACAGTGGCCTACAATGCATTCTCCAGATGAGACACTTATCCTCCGCAAGGGTATCATACAGACACATACCTGTTGTCCAACACATGCTGTAAAGCTATAAGTCAACTATAGCATAGTCATCCACATTTACTAAACATAGTATCCCGACAGTTACACATAGGTAGTAGCCCCAACATGTAGAATGGGTACCGATGTATACATACAGCCAAGTGTTATGTCATCTGTCCTTTGGTATTCACATTTCCAAAGGTATTCTGATGTCCCTCGATTGTATCACATAAGCAATAAGGGATCTGTATGCATATCCACAAAGGCTGTTGTACACCTATAATGAATGCCCATTATTGACAGACTGTGTTGTGTTTGAACATGTCTGAAATATACCCCAGGCATGAACCCTCACTCACACTATTCTATACACAGATACCTGAAGTGCGCAATATACATACTGTTGTTATACTGATATGTCATACAGTAGTAAAAGCAAACCCCACTACGTTGACCAACAGTGTCACACACACACACACACACACACACACACACACACACACACACACACACACACACACACACACAGCAATTGCAGGCTTCAACCCCCTACCTACATATGTTATGGTAATAGAGCAGTATGCATTAATCTGACGCACTATATGTTTTACTGGGAGTTTTCATTTCCACTGCTATATTTGTAGGCTGCTGACATCATCAGACTTGCCAAAGATGAATATACCACTTTTAAGGCGTTTTCCTAGTCTCCAAAATGGGAACTCCTTTCAAAGGTAATCACACAGAAACCCCCACATACAGATACTCAGTAATTGCAGGATTCAAACCCTTATCTAACTATGTTATGATACTAGAGAAGTACACATTAGTGAGATGCGCTATATGCTTTACTAGGATTTTTCATTTCCACTGCTATATTTGTAGGATGCTGGCATCATCAGACTTGCCAAAGATGAATATATCACTTTTAAGGCATTTTCCTAGTCTCCAAAAAGGGCACTCCTCTCAAAGGTAATCACACAGAAACACACACCCACCCACACACACTCAGCAATTGCAGGATTTAAACCCCTACCTAACTATGTTATGATACTAGAGAAATACACATTTACACGACATGCTATATGCTTTACTGGTAGTTTTCATTTCTCCTGCTATATTCGTGGGATGGTGACATCATCACACTAGACATGGTAATGTGTGTGCACTTTGTTTTATGCAATCCCAGGACTGAGTCATAGGGGACAGCAGGTGTTACCAGCTTGAACAGGACTCCACAATTCTTACCTTGTGTGATCTATCGGTGGCCCAGTTGCCAATCCATCAGATGACAATACATATTTATGCACATTTTGTTGATTTTGTGGATACGACATGTGTCTGGGATGTTGGAAAAGGGCTATTCAAAGTCTATGTGGGATGTGTGTAGCTCATTTCATTGATGTATGTCCTGGGTGACTGCCTTGCAAACACTCTAGCAGGTTTGGAAACCATGATCTGCCCATGACCAAACCAAAGTTGGTAGGGTTGTGTGTTTGTAGGCTTCCAATAGCTCTATGTATGACTTCAGTCATGATGGACTCCATGGCCTTGCAGACCAGACTTCATAGGCTTATAAGACTAATTCCATGGTCTGTTGTGCACCAACTCTTGTGGAGTGTGTCAAATGTTGCTGTAAACTATTCAACAGTTTCATATCCTGTAGAGGCGAGGCTCAACAGACTGTTCAGGTGCAGGGTCTGTTTGTTCTGCAGTTCAGTTATGACACATAAGGAAACAATGTAATCCCATTGATGTCCTGTTTTCAGCTTTGGAAGGAGCTGTTTACCCATTCTACATGTGATATCTCCTGGTATGATGATAGGGCCTTTTGTCAGTGGGAGTGGGTATGTATGTAGGGGCCTGTCTGACAGGATGTTGGCATTGTCAGTCATTTACAGTTGGCCCTGACTCAGGACATAAATGAGTGTACATTGCTATTTATGACATAGCTGAAGGAAGTGTCATGGTTCTGTATGGACTCCTTAGCAGATAATTTTTCCATAACCTGGTTTGTATAATGTTTGGCACATTGTTTATTGGTGATACTGATTGCAGGTTTTTAATCTTCTTTGCTTTTCTACTTTCTACGAACAACCTACATATCTGTAGTACATATTTGATTATGACAGGGTTCCAATATATTATATATGTGTCTGTTTTCATATAACTGTATGCATAAGGCAGGATTGGTGAATAGTGAGAGGTTCCTGGGTTAACACATGCAACTGCCAGATATGTGTGGCCCACTGCTGTACTCAGACATGGCCTAAGTGCGTGAGCATGCCCATTTTGAACTTTTAGTATGCTGTTGCCTGACATTTGCCTCATTTATTCAAGTGTGTGAGCATGCCCAGTGTGACCTTTCAGCATGTTGCTGTCTGAGGTTCACTACATTTGTTGGCGTGTAAACACGCCCAATATTAACATTTATACTATATGTGTGTTTCCAATCAAGTTGTATTTTTACTGCAGGGCTCACCTTTCCGTCATAAATCTACTGGGATTATGCTGTGCCTGCAGGGTTTCCATGAGACACTTTGCATAGACTTATCAACATTTCTTCATACAGGCTGACCAGTGAAATAGTGTCATGGTTTAGTGGTTCAATACTGTGACTATAGTGCACAGTATTCTGGATTTGAGGACTGTCACTGCATTTTGTTTCATACTGGGCAGACCAGACTGCTTAAGGACCAGTAAAGCAAATATGAGCATGTTTATCTGCTTTTGCTCAACTATGCCCAACCTTGCCCGAACTTGCCCAACATTGCTCAACGTTAACCAACATTGCTGAATGTTGCCCAATATTGCTCAACATTGCCCAAAGTTGTGCTAGTCAGTGTGTGCAATTTTGTTTACATATACTAAATGGTGGTAATAGCTGTTTAGCACTGCTATATTGCTTAAAACGTGGCAATCACGCCTCAGGTGGTGCTGCAGGGCTGCCTATGTCGGATGCACATAGTACACTCTCTATACATGTTTGAAAACAGGTAGTGTCAAGCTAGGCATCCCTTTTACTATATGTGTGAGTCAGAGGTATCATTTCCAGGGTTTCTACTGAGCCAGTGTATGTGCTATGCGTTGCCTCTTTGCCAAGGCCAAGACATACTGGGCACACCTCCTTCTGCCAACTGGGGCAGGCTCAGGTTGTTCCTCCTCCGAGTCATGCTCTGCCTGTGATGGCCTTGGAAATGGTGGGGGGCTGTTTGGCCCGGCCCTATGCTGCTCCTGCTGCAGCTGCTTTCGCAGGATCATATTATGTAGCATAGCACATACCATGACAATTTGGGTACATGTAGTTGGTGGGTACTGCAAGGCTCCACCAGGTGTGTCCAGGCACCGGAACCATGACTTGAGCAGCCCAAACACACACTCAATTACATTCCGTGTTCATGCATGTGCCTCATTATGGCGTTCCTGTTCAGGTGTGTGTGCATTTCTGATGGGTGTCATCAGCCACGGCTCCAGTGCATATCCAGCATCCCCCACTAGGTGACCATGAGGGATGTCCCCATTGGCAAATGTCTGGTACAGCTGCATCAGATGCCAGATATGGGAATCGTGGTAGCTTCCAGGGCAGCCAGCACACACATTCAGTATTATGCCCTGGGCATCACACACAAATTGGCAGTTGATGGAGGAAGCCCTTGCGGTTAAAGTAGGCTCTACCCGCTCACCAGCTGGTGCTTTGATGCATATGTGCGTGCAGTCTGTTGTACCCACTACCTCAGGGTATTCCGCTATTTCATGGAAAAGACACATATTGCTGGCCAATGCCTCATGGGAATTGGGGAAATATACATGATCACCGACAGGTGCTGACATGGCATCCAGGAACTGGTGAAGTACCCAGGATGCTGATGCCTGTGAAATCTCCATCATATCACCAGTTGGTCTCTGGAAGGTACCTGTTGTTAGTATTCTTAGGCCAACACATACCTTGGTTTCCACTGGGATGCGTTCCCCTCTGTTGGTTCTGTGTGTGAGGCGTGGCCTGCAAAGCTCAACAATTTGCTGCAGGAGGTCTCTGTCCACTCTGTAGCACTCCACTATCTCCAGCTCATGTAGCCCCTGGTAGGTTACCCTGGGTCTGTACACTCTTCTCCGTCTCCTCATTGTGGGTTGCTCAGCAGTATTCGCATTGTCACCACCCTCAGCATGTTGCATATGTCACCGTATAACAGCAATGGCAGCCCCTAACATATTTTTTGTCTCAGTAAAGCTTTTTAAGTTTTCACTTCTCTTAGTATACTGCAGTGTTTCTGAGAAAAACATGGTGGAATGTTGTTTGCAGAGTTTTAAGTGCTGGGCTGGGCTGGGTCAGTGTATTGCCCGTGTAATTGCCTGATTCTGATTGTTTTCACCTGCTAGCTCTGCTAGTTCTCCTTGGTTAACTTCTTACTATTTGTTGTCCTTCGTTTTCCCTTGCTGTTTCCACAGGGGCAGCGCCCGTGCAAACATCGCACACCAGCTCCCACCGCACACATACACGGGTTTCTACAACCTAACACTTGCTTACTCCTGCTTAAGCACACACACAGGCACAAATATGCTTACACAGATTTCAACTACCTTACACTTGCTTACTTCAGCTTAAGCATGCGCACAGTCTTACTCGGATGTACAGGCATGCACCCATGCGCAAACACATTGCAGGCACTTTTATAAGAAACTTTAGTGATATCCATGGCTTACACCTTCAATTTCTTGCCTTTAGCTAGGATACCTTTGACACGCCTCTTCCAGTGATGAGTAACTGACAGCAAACACATGCCACTCTGCTCCAATTAGCTTACATTCTTTCATACATACCCCTCATGATGTCACATATCTTCTACTCTGATACTCCCCTTATCCTACTCTTACACTCCACAGACCTGGCTCATATGCCATGTAAAATTGGGATTCACTATCCTTACTCTCATTTGCATAGGATTGCCTACTAATGCTTGGTTACATCTCTTAGACTGAGCTTCCCCCCTTAGCAACCTCTTCTCAGTAGCCATGTTGTCTTCAGCCTGCCATTCACCTGCATGGCAGATTAACATAATGAATTAAATCCCTGTTTGTGGCTTTTATTTTTGTTTTCTGGTTTTAGTGTGCTGCACGTTTGTGCAGTGCTGCTATCTTAAACATCGGAGATCGAGGAAAAAAAATTATTTTTATTAATTTGCAACACATACAAATGCCAATGGCCATATATTTGGCCATTGGCATGCTTCCTCCAATGGATGCATCCTTTATTTGGAGCTGTCATGGCTCCATTTTGTTATTTGCAGAGCGGTACTCAGTTGCCACCTGAGTACATTTCTGCAAATAACACTACTCTTGCTCAGACAGGTTAGTGTTTCCTGGATCGCAAATTTACCTCATTTGCATAGCTTTCTGCAGCAAATGAGGTAATTTGCATAAACTAACCGGTCCGTGCAAGAGTTGTTTTAGGAGCTCTCTTGCACGCCCCTGCCGGCTGTTCCTGGATCGCTCGGCAGACATGTTTGCTGCATGGAGTCTTACTCTACTCTTAGACTCGATGCAAGCCTTCATGAATCCGGCCCTATATTAAAGCAAAATTACTACTTGCAATCTTCCTACTACATCTGAAATGCTGTCTTAGAAGCATCTTTCTTTCCAAACATCTAATTCAGTACATCCATGCATACATACATATGTACAAATATTTCAGGCATTGGCAATAATGCCCTTCTAGCCTGCCAATATACCAAAACAGTTGTTCCCATAACTGTTCAGGCTGTTCATAAAAATAGTTAAGCTAGTGCTTTCTTTAATGTAATTTGGTTTAGTCTATTATATACATCAGCTACTTTCTCTCAGAGAGTGAGAACATAAGTTGTCTGATGATTCTCTCCTACTGTTTAATAACCCCAAACATTCCCTGTGGTAGTTATCTCTAAATGCCCTATATACCTGAATAATATTTTCTGTAAAATATCTATATGAGACATTGTACGAGTGCAAATATTTTAGTATTTTACAATAATTTAAATTTTCACCTCCATGGATATACCCTTGGTATATTTCCATTCTACTCTTTCCAGTTTACTCATGCTTGTTTTCTTAGAAGTTTTCCATATTGTTATTCCATATTCATGTTTGGGTCTAATATAACTAACAAACAATGACTTCATAATTTCTGATTTCCTAGACTTTACAAATCTCTTTATATAACCTATAGTTCTGTAATTATCATTAACCAAATGGTTGATATGATTAGAAGAACTCAAATCTGGATCTACTCATATACCCAGGTCCTTAAACAAATCTACAGTTTCAATCACTGTGTGATCTGCTAAGTATTCACCTTTCAGTTTATTGCTCCCTAATCTTATATGATTTGTTTTTGATGTATTTATCAGCATATTAGTCCCCTGTGTCCAAATAGTCAATTTAGTCAAGTTCTTTTGCAGACATGCCCTATCTGTAACACATGTAATCAGTTTACCCATTTTCAAGTCATCTGCATACAGAGTGTAGATCAAACAGATGAAAAATATAAATCTGAAAGATATAATCTAAATAAATAAAAGCCTAGGATAGAGCTCTGTGGGACACACTGACTGTAACCTTAAATGTCACCTGTCTAGTTGCTGTACAATACTTGCAGTGCCCTATTTGTAAGCCATGAGGCTATCCATCATATAAAGATTGCATCAGTGCTTAGTTATAATTTATTGATCAGTGTTTTCTGTATGACCCTATCAAATGCTGAAGTTAAATCTATTAAAATTACATCACAGCATAATTTTTCATTCATAGCTGTTATTATATCATTGTAGAACATCATGTTAATGTGGCAATACATCTAATGTCAACATATATGCTAATACATGGTTTCAAGTCCCACCATGTCCAATTCTGACAATAACTTATCTAATATAAACTTCTCCATTATTTTTCCACAACATGAAAGTAAACTTATGAGACTGTATGATTTTTGATTTGTCCTACTTCTCTTTTCTTTAAAGACAGGTTTAATAAGTGCATATATCTGATCATGGGGAATTTCCCAATATGTATATGGTCTACTAAGTAACACATTTGATCTTCTTCCTGTGCTTTGTTTGGATCCAGTTTATGTAGTTCTTTTTCAATATAATGTAATTTGACATAGTCTTATAAATTATTAATTTAAAAGGCACTCCCCCTTACCAAACAGAAAAGCAGGGTTTTTGTAATGCATTTACCAAATGCGGGCACCAATTGGTGCAGAGGGCATCACATGCACATGTGCAGATACTTATAAAAGCAAACTGTACTTGCTATCCCCACATGCAATCATTACATTGCATGTGTTACACACTAGAGAACTCCTGGACAGTAGTGAAAAGAAAATTATTGCTTAATAACAAAATATTTAATTAAGTAAGAAAAACTTAATTACTAAGAAAAGAAATTAATTAAGAAAAATGCTTAATTAATAACCAAATATAACAATTAAGTAAAAATAACTTTACTTAATAAAAAAAAAATAGTGAAAGCATACACAGACAGACCTGAAAGTGACAAACAGGTATGTAACAGATATGTAGTTACCAGCAAGTAGTAGATGTTTATGAAGAGTACTGTACATACTCTGAAACATGCATATGTGGCAGCAGTAGGTATGTATGCACTGATGCCATGCATAACTACTGCCATGGATGAAGTAGTGTGTAGCTGTGTGCAGTGGGACATAACTGTGACATATGTAGCTCAGCATTAAATGTCAAACATCTGATCATGTTATCTATGTTCTGTACAGTACTGTGTATAATGGCAGTTTGGTGCCAACACCTATAGAAACTTGGATGTGACAGAGTAAGACATGCATGATAGTCATATAATGTGTAGCTTAGCATTGGCAACTGTTCTACCAGGCTAGTATAGTAATGTAGCATTTGCAGCTATATATACTCCCTGTAATATTACTGTATGCACACGTGACAACTGTTTATGTTGTAGCAAGGCCCAACAGGTCATCCGTGAGGTGTACAGACTTATAACAGTGTGGACCTTGTGTGTGTATGGCACACACATATGGAGGGATATATATGTGTCCGATATATTAGCATCTTAACATGTGCATAGAGCAAGGGACATACTGCAACTGTTTATGAAGGCTGGACATATAAATGTTGGTGCAGATTGTTATGTGCATATTGTTATGTAGGTTGTAGTGTATGGCAAACAAAACAGCATACAGTGCTGGCATATGACATGTCGTGTTTAATCACTGTGGGTATGATTTGTTAGATTATTAGTCTTCCAGACAGGGGGTCCTGCTAAAGATACATGGGCTGACTTCCATGCATTGTGCGCAAGTCTGTGCAATATTATTACATAACTGTATCCCTCTCAACCTTTGCATAATTGATATTCCCACCATGAAAGGTGGACTGTATATGTGCCTATATGTATATCTATATGTACACCAATGGATGTTTATATGTACGCTCAAGCTCAATGTTGTAAATGTATTGCCATCCCTTTTGTTTAAAAACCCTGTACCCATGAACTACCACACAGGTGGTAGTGTACTCAACACCAAAAGTGTGATAAGAGACCATGGGACACAGGTGGACAGTAGTGTCCTTTCGATAATCACAGTGCCACACTAGTCATGTAAACTGTGTATGGTCCACATGTCTTCTGAAAAGGTGTGCCATCCATGGAAAAAGAGGTCAGTGTTCCACTCTACTCAGTCATAAAACCCATCATAGAGTACAATGGCCCTTTTGGTATGTACCTTAGAAGACATCTACAGCAACTGTAGATGCCAGACACATACCTCAGAAAGAGTATTACCAGACTCAAACAGATGCCCTATGCAAACTGTCTTACAAAACCACAGCTACACTGTGTCGCATACCGCCTACCCAGAGGCAACCTCTGCCTAACATACAAAGCTATGCCAAACCCACAAGTGTTGGACATGCTCCTTATAAACAGATTAAATTCCATACAAGCTACACACTGTACTGATCTAAACCTTGTAACATCAAAAAGCAGAACATGCTGGAGTGGTACATTCTCATCTCAGACACATACCATACTCTGGAACTAACTACCTATCAATAGCAAATAAAGGTCCTCATTAGCAGTTGTCATGAATAATCATGATGATTGGATGTGAGATAGGAAATACAACCGGAATCACCTCTTTGGCTCTGCATGACAGGGGCACATGAATTTAAATTACATGGGTGTTGAAGGCCAGGGTACCGTATGGCTAGGCTTCCACAGGCCCTACGGCTAATAGACTATAAGCTACCTAGGACACGATACACACATGCATGTACTTGTTGCATTACTTGCTATGTGAGGTTGACTGAGTGTGATGGTGAATGTGTAGGTGAATGTGTCAAAGTTGTGTATATGTGTGATAGCCTAGTGGGAAACTGTTTATATCATGGTATGTAGTGTTGTATCTCTGATCCCAGCAAAAGATATGTATGCTATTGCTAGGCAGGAAAAGCAGTATGGCATACGGTGTGACGTAGTCCCACGGTGTTGACTGGAGTGTGACATTGTAGGCTAAAGCAGTACATGTATGCTTATTGATTGTTAACACTTGTGAATACAAATCCAGTATAAACTGTAGTACTACCTGAAGCTGTAGGCCTAAACAGCACAGTATTGTGTATATCCGCATTGCTTGGAAAAACTGTTTTGTTTGTTACCTGTAGTCCTCACACATTACATACCTCAGGCATAAGGTTTTGTAAGTGCTGACACACAGTACTGTATGGTACACAGGTAAAACACATCTGGGTTGCCATACCTTTGTGTCTTGTAGGTATGTCTGATATGTGTGTGGGTATGCCTGTAACATGGCCTTAGTTGTATGTGTCACAGGATATAAGTGCATATCTAGCAACATATATAGTGCAGTACAGCAGTATGCCACCTATATTGATGAATGTGCACATATGTTACTTAGGGCTTTGCTATCAACAAGTAGCATGGTGTACTGGTAGTACTGTAACTGTACTTTATATTCATTTCAATGGATGACATATGTGTGTATGCATTAGCTTCATATATACCTCCTGTGGCTAGGTGGTGCATTGTGTCACATACAGTGTACCATGTACTGTTGTATAGTCTTACATACTGGTTTATCTTTGTTGCTGTTCAGAACATGGTTTAATATATAGAATGTGCCAGGCACTGTCAGGCAGTTGTGGGCTGAGCACTGATATGTGGTATTAAAAGTGGGTATCTACTGACAGCCAATAGGTTGCTATATATGGCATTTCATTGATATCTGTACTTTAGAATGTTAAGTATGCCACATGACTTGCTCACAATTATTGTTTTATTGTCTTCCAGGACATCTCACCATAGAAACCCTACATATTCCCCTGAAGAGGAAGACATAATTATATCCACGCTAGTACAATATCACACCCTTCTGTTCTCCAGAACCAGCCAGGACCAGCATGAGTGCACTGCACTGTGGCAAGATGTTGTCCATCGGGTTAATGACGTAGGCATGCATAACCAGACCTATGAGCAGGTACGCCATCACTGCAGTGATTTAATTAGACATGTCCGGCAGCATGCCTCAGATGTCCGCAGACAACAGCTTTCCACAGGTGGTGGTGCAGCATTACATCTGCCCCTCACCAGAGTGGAGGAGCTGCTCCTCAGCGTGGTGGCTCCTGGCCAACCACTACAACAGACGTGTCATCATGGAGGCCGGAGTCACCCAGCAAGTTGACTCAGAGCGTGCAGGTAACATGGCATATCTGTAGACTACTGCTAGCTTGATTGTTAGGACATGCATATGTCAGATGTGTACTGTGTATTTAGAAGATGTGGACCCTGGTGTTGTGCAATACTGATAATTTGAACATAATCTGTATGCCTGTGATTGTCAACCGTTGTACTACTGTAACAATGCAAACTCACAGCAGCAATGCCATAGTTGTTGACATTGACAAACTGTCTCATATCTTTGTAGGTCCCTCTGGTGTGACAGCAAGACAGCAGACCCATGCTGGTGAGTGTTCTACATTTAATATAGCAAATAACATGTGCATGTCATAGGTGAGTTGTAGGCCATATACACATGTAAAACACCTACACATAATGCAAGCTGTGCATGTTTTCTGTGGGACTATACATATCCCAGTAACATGAGTAGCTGCCTCAAACACATGCAATACACAGAGCATCCCAAACAATTGTGGTACACTATAGTGGACATTGTATAGGCAGAGTCAATACACATGCACACAACATACACCACTTTGTCATACGCAGTACATGTTCATATGATACACATGGCGTATTTAGACACCTGCTGTAAGGTCAGACTCCAGTATCCCAAATGTCATCCGCACAGCACACATACTATACCTGAGGGGTAGAGGCTTACAATGGGGTGATGCAACAATCTTCAATACACAACACATTCATGTTAGGCAATGCTCCCTATTGAACACCTTACATACCAATGTAACAACTGCCTGTGAAATGGTTAATGTAGCCACAGTGCTGCAGTTCAGGTACAGCAAGATAGTTGCCAGTGTGGCACACATTAGTGGCCTTGAGTGACCACATGATGCTGACTAATGATGGCACATGGTACTACACTACATCCAGTTACAGTAACTACAGTACTACACATAGCATTCATTGCTATACACCTGAAGGTTGTGTCCATCCAGCCATGGTATGTATACCTGTGAGTGATGGTACTGAGGACATTGGAAAGCATTTAATACTTGCACAGCAATGTTGTGTCCATGTACACATTTTGTTCCAGGGTGAGGCCAATCATTGAACATCACACGTGCATCAAGGACATGTATACTGTTATTAACAAGGACTCTCTACACTTGCACTGCATGCTGTTGAGCAACACACATCCTGCATGCTGACACGTGTGCTAGGACACTTTGGCTTCTGATACTGTACTCCACCATCAACCACTAATTAGTATGTACTGGATTGCTGTTGGAGTGTGCGTGTGTGTGTGTGTGTGTGTGTGTGTGTGTGTGTGTGTGTGTGTGTGTGTGTGTATGTATGTGTGTGTCTACTTTAGTGAGTAGTGTATGTGTGTTCATGTGTTTATGTGTTCATGTGTTCACATGTGCATGTGTGCATGTGTGCATGTGTTCATGTGTGCATGTGTTCATGTGTTCACGTGTGCATGTGTGCATGTGTTCACGTGTGCATGCGTGCATGTGTTCACGTGTGCATGTGTGCATGTGTTCACGTGTGCATGTGTGCATGTGTGCTATCATCATGTACAGATTGTAAATTGTGTTTCCTGTCTTCCTCTCACAGGTGCTGAGGTTGGGTTGGTTGAGTGTAGCAGAGAACCTGAAGTCACTGCCACAAATAGTGGAAATGATGATACATATGTTGTGGCACAGGCAGGTTTGACAGGGTCTGTCGTTGGGCTGCCAATCGACAGTACACAGCTTTCCACCCCATCTATGTGCACATTCATACTGCAAATACATCCCTCATCACTAATGGCCTTAGCTGAGGGACAGCATACAGTAGGCATTGACCAGGATAGTGTGCTATCTATGGCACATGCATCCCCTCACAGCAGCCATACCCAGATTTGTGGAATGGTACCACATAGGCAGATGTCCAGGGGTTCTCATTGGAGCACTGCTGGTCATAGTGCCCCTGGCAGACGTGCCCCCACAGGTCTTACAACCTCAGGTATGTTCCAAGCTGTAATGCAGGCACAAGCACATATGGAATGGTACACCAGACAGGAACTAAGGGCGCAGAGGACCCATAACACCACTATCAATGACAGTATCCGTGACCTTGCTGGTGCCATCCATAATTACACCGAGGTCATTGATAGACGTTGGGGAGAGACATTAGATGTCCTCCGCAATGTAATGTCCATGTGCCAGGACAGTGCGGGATGGTTGAGATGTCGACGTGGACGTATGCCAGCCACATCATTGGCTGGCAGTCATCACGGATGAACCACAAGTAATAGCCGCTCCCGTAGTGGCAGTACCAGCCCCAGCAATGTTGGGGCTGGGCTGTCAATAGACCGTTTTAGAAGACCACGTGCATGTGGCTCTGGACAGTCCCAGCAGGGACATGGGTCCAGTCAACATACCTCTGCCTCTGATGATAGTACTCAGTCTGGCTTAGTACTATCCGTAGCACCCCTGCCAGGCACAGGTACTCTGTCCATGGCCAGAGACGGTGATCTGTACAGCCTGGCAGGTACAGTCTGTGGCTGTCCCACAACCTCCCATATATGGCAGCCACATGGTGGAACTGTGTGCATGCAGACACACACACATAAACCAAACACCTAGGGTTAACACATACACACAGACATTACATCAACACTGGCCCATGCTGTACTGTTGTCCCTCACACACACACACACACACACACACACACACACACACACACACACACACACACACACACACACAAGTCGGTTGGATGGGTCAATGTCGGGCTCTGGCAAACCAACAACACACCCTGTGCATATGATGAAACTGTGCCACCTCCTGTCATCTGTAACATTGATGCAGGAACAGGCTAACATGGTGATGATGCACAGGGTGACTTTATAGCAATGTAGCAATATTAGCATGTTGTCAACAGTAAAGTGTAATGATATCCTTGTTGGTATATCTGAGCAGGCATGATGCATTAAAGGTATGATTACCAATGTAGTATTGTTTACACCACTGTTAATTCCAACAATGTGCCACTTGGCTGATGTGTGTAGTTTTGGCAGCATGTGTTAGTGAGTGGACAGTTAGTGTGTGATGTGTGCAGTACAGATTTGCAGGTGTACATTTGTGAACATGGTGGAGGTGCACTGTCTGCATGTACGTGTATAGTAGACACATGGAAAGGGTGGCATGCCCTGTATTACAGTGTTAACATCTCATAGTTTCTATTGCTGGCCAGTATGCATTTTACTACACATATGTTTTAACTTGGGTACACATGTGTGTATGACATGGTTTGACACTATGCCATGGGTGATACTGTTACTATCTGTCATTAGTTTGCATTCTGGTAGTATACACAACCTCAACAGCCTGACTATAACCAATCGTTAGATGATGTCTTGACAACTGACACACAGATGTAGGAAACGCAGTAACATTTGGATCCCTCCGGTACTATACTATACCAGTAACCAGTGGTATTGACTGCCACCTGTTCCTGGGACCACTCCTGTTTGGCATATAGCCCTCTTAGGTACAAGCAGACACACTAGGGATATGTCCGTCCACATCTGGAAATGCATACAGTGGCCTACAATGCATTCTCCAGATGAGACACTTATCCTCCGCAAGGGTATCATACAGACACATACCTGTTGTCCAACACATGCTGTAAAGCTATAAGTCAACTATAGCATAGTCATCCACATTTACTAAACATAGTATCCCGACAGTTACACATAGGTAGTAGCCCCCAACATGTAGAATGGGTACCGATGTATACATACAGCCAAGTGTTATGTCATCTGTCCTTTGGTATTCACATTTCCAAAGGTATTCTGATGTCCCTCGGTGTATCACATAAGCAATAAGGGATCTGTATGCATATCCACAAAGGCTGTTGTACACCTATAATGAATGCCCATTATTGACAGACTGTGTTGTGTTTGAACATGTCTGAAATATACCCCAGGCATGAACCCTCACTCACACTATTCTATACACAGATACCTGAAGTGCGCAATATACATACTGTTGTTATACTGATATGTCATACAGTAGTAAAAGCAAACCCCACTACACGTTGACCAACAGTGTCACACACACACACACACACACACACACACACACACACACACACACACACACACACACACACACACAGCAATTGCAGGCTTCAACCCCCTACCTAACTATGTTATGGTACTAGAGAAGTATGCATTAATACGACGCACTATATGTTTTACTGGGAGTTTTCATTTCCACTGCTATATTTGTAGGCTGCTGACATCATCAGACTTGCCAAAGATGAATATACCACTTTTAAGGCGTTTTCCTAGTCTCCAAAATGGGAACTCCTTTCAAAGGTAATCACACAGAAACCCCCCCCCCCCCACATACAGATACTCAGTAATTGCAGGATTCAAACCCTTATCTAACTATGTTATGATACTAGAGAAGTACACATTAGTGAGATGCGCTATATGCTTTACTAGGATTTTTCATTTCCACTGCTATATTTGTAGGATGCTGGCATCATCAGACTTGCCAAAGATGAATATATCACTTTTAAGGCATTTTCCTAGTCTCCAAAAAGGGCACTCCTCTCAAAGGTAATCACACAGAAACACACACCCACCCACACACACTCAGCAATTGCAGGATTTAAACCCCTACCTAACTATGTTATGATACTAGAGAAATACACATTTACACGACATGCTATATGCTTTACTGGTAGTTTTCATTTCTCCTGCTATATTCGTGGGATGGTGACATCATCACACTAGACATGGTAATGTGTGTGCACTTTGTTTTATGCAATCCCAGGACTGAGTCATAGGGGACAGCAGGTGTTACCAGCTTGAACAGGACTCCACAATTCTTACCTTGTGTGATCTATCGGTGGCCCAGTTGCCAATCCATCAGATGACAATACATATTTATGCACATTTTGTTGATTTTGTGGATACGACATGTGTCTGGGATGTTGGAAAAGGGCTATTCAAAGTCTATGTGGGATGTGTGTAGCTCATTTCATTGATGTATGTCCTGGGTGACTGCCTTGCAAACACTCTAGCAGGTTTGGAAACCATGATCTGCCCATGACCAAACCAAAGTTGGTAGGGTTGTGTGTTTGTAGGCTTCCAATAGCTCTATGTATGACTTCAGTCATGATGGACTCCATGGCCTTGCAGACCAGACTTCATAGGCTTATAAGACTAATTCCATGGTCTGTTGTGCACCAACTCTTGTGGAGTGTGTCAAATGTTGCTGTAAACTATTCAACAGTTTCATATCCTGTAGAGAGGGCGAGGCTCAACAGACTGTTCAGGTGCAGGGTCTGTTTGTTCTGCAGTTCAGTTATGACACATAAGGAAACAATGTAATCCCATTGATGTCCTGTTTTCAGCTTTGGAAGGAGCTGTTTACCCATTCTACATGTGATATCTCCTGGTATGATGATAGGGCCTTTTGTCAGTGGGAGTGGGTATGTATGTAGGGGCCTGTCTGACAGGATGTTGGCATTGTCAGTCATTTACAGTTGGCCCTGACTCAGGACATAAATGAGTGTACATTGCTATTTATGACATAGCTGAAGGAAGTGTCATGGTTCTGTATGGACTCCTTCGCAGATAATTTTTCCATAACCTGGTTTGTATAATGTTTGGCGCGCACATTGTTTATTGGTGATACTGATTGCAGGTTTTTAATCTTCTTTGCTTTTCTACTTTCTACGAACAACCTACATATCTGTAGTACATATTTGATTATGACAGGGTTCCAATATATTATATATGTGTCTGTTTTCATATAACTGTATGCATAAGGCAGGATTGGTGAATAGTGAGAGGTTCCTGGGTTAACACATGCAACTGCCAGATATGTGTGGCCCACTGCTGTACTCAGACATGGCCTAAGTGCGTGAGCATGCCCATTTTGAACTTTTAGTATGCTGTTGCCTGACATTTGCCTCATTTATTCAAGTGTGTGAGCATGCCCAGTGTGACCTTTCAGCATGTTGCTGTCTGAGGTTCACTACATTTGTTGACGTGTGTAAACACGCCCAATATTAACATTTATACTATATGTGTGTTTCCAATCAAGTTGTATTTTTACTGCAGGGCTCACCTTTCCGTCATAAATCTACTGGGATTATGCTGTGCCTGCAGGGTTTCCATGAGACACTTTGCATAGACTTATCAACATTTCTTCATACAGGCTGACCAGTGAAATAGTGTCATGGTTTAGTGGTTCAATACTGTGACTATAGTGCACAGTATTCTGGATTTGAGGACTGTCACTGCATTTTGTTTCATACTGGGCAGACCAGACTGCTTAAGGACCAGTAAAGCAAATATGAGCATGTTTATCTGCTTTTGCTCAACTATGCCCAACCTTGCCCGAACTTGCCCAACATTGCTCAACGTTAACCAACATTGCTGAATGTTGCCCAATATTGCTCAACATTGCCCAAAGTTGTGCTAGTCAGTGTGTGCAATTTTGTTTACATATACTAAATGGTGGTAATAGCTGTTTAGCACTGCTATATTGCTTAAAACGTGGCAATCACGCCTCAGGTGGTGCTGCAGGGCTGCCTATGTCGGATGCACATAGTACACTCTCTATACATGTTTGAAAACAGGTAGTGTCAAGCTAGGCATCCCTTTTACTATATGTGTGAGTCAGAGAGAGGTATCATTTCCAGGGTTTCTACTGAGCCAGTGTATGTGCTATGCGTTGCCTCTTTGCCAAGGCCAAGACATACTGGGCACACCTCCTTCTGCCAACTGGGGCAGGCTCAGGTTGTTCCTCCTCCGAGTCATGCTCTGCCTGTGATGGCCTTGGAAATGGTGGGGGGCTGTTTGGCCCGGCCCTATGCTGCTCCTGCTGCAGCTGCTTTCGCAGGATCATATTATGTAGCATAGCACATACCATGACAATTTGGGTACATGTAGTTGGTGGGTACTGCAAGGCTCCACCAGACGTGTCCAGGCACCGGAACCATGACTTGAGCAGCCCAAACACACACTCAATTACATTCCGTGTTCATGCATGTGCCTCATTATGGCGTTCCTGTTCAGGTGTGTGTGCATTTCTGATGGGTGTCATCAGCCACGGCTCCAGTGCATATCCAGCATCCCCCACTAGGTGACCATGAGGGATGTCCCCATTGGCAAATGTCTGGTACAGCTGCATCAGATGCCAGATATGGGAATCGTGGTAGCTTCCAGGGCAGCCAGCACACACATTCAGTATTATGCCCTGGGCATCACACACAAATTGGCAGTTGATGGAGGGGAAGCCCTTGCGGTTAAAGTAGGCTCTACCCCGCTCACCAGCTGGTGCTTTGATGCATATGTGCGTGCAGTCTGTTGTACCCACTACCTCAGGGTATTCCGCTATTTCATGGAAAAGACACATATTGCTGGCCAATGCCTCATGGGAATTGGGGAAATATACATGATCACCGACAGGTGCTGACATGGCATCCAGGAACTGGTGAAGTACCCAGGATGCTGATGCCTGTGAAATCTCCATCATATCACCAGTTGGTCTCTGGAAGGTACCTGTTGTTAGTATTCTTAGGCCAACACATACCTTGGTTTCCACTGGGATGCGTTCCCCTCTGTTGGTTCTGTGTGTGAGGCGTGGCCTGCAAAGCTCAACAATTTGCTGCAGGAGGTCTCTGTCCACTCTGTAGCACTCCACTATCTCCAGCTCATGTAGCCCCTGGTAGGTTACCCTGGGTCTGTACACTCTTCTCCGTCTCCTCATTGTGGGTTGCTCAGCAGTATTCGCATTGTCACCACCCTCAGCATGTTGCATATGTCACCGTATAACAGCAATGGCAGCCCCTAACATATTTTTTGTCTCAATAAAGCTTTTTCAGTTTTCACTTCTTTTAGTATACTGCAGTGTTGCAGTGTCTCTGAGAAAAACATGGTGGAATGTTGTTTGCAGAGTTTTAAGTGCTGGGCTGGGCTGGGTTAGTGTACTGCCCGTGTAATTGTCTGATTCTGATTGTTTTCACCAGCTAGCTCTGCTAGTTCTCCTTGGTTAACTTCCTACTATTTCCTGTGCTTCCTTTTCCCTTTCTGTTTCCACAGGGGGCAGCGCCGTGCAAACATGCGCACACCAGCTCCCACGCGCGCACACATACACGGGTTTCTACAACCTAACACTTGCTTACTCCTGCTTAAACGCACACACACAGGCACAAATATGCTTACACAGATTTCAACTACCTTACACTTGCTTACTTCAGCTTAAACGCACGCACACAGTCTTACTCGGATGTACAGGCATGCACCCATGCGCAAACACATTGCAGGCACTTTTATAAGAAACTTTAGTGATATCCATGGCTTACACCTTCAATTTCTTGCCTTTAGCTAGGATACCTTTTGACACGCCTCTTCCAGTGATGAGTAACTGACAGCAAACACATGCCACTCTGCTCCAATTAGCTTACATTCTTTCATACATACCCCCCTCATGATGTCACATATCTTCTACTCTGATACTCCCCTTATCCTACTCTTACACTCCACAGACCTGGCTCATATGCCATGTAAAATTGGGATTCACTATCCTTACTCTCATTTGCATAGGATTGCCTACTAATGCTTGGTTACATCTCTTAGACTGAGCTTCCCCCCTTAGCAACCTCTACTCAGTAGCCATGTTGTCTTCAGCCTGCCATTCACTTGCATGGCAGATTAATATTATGAATTAAATCCCTATTTGTGGCTTTTATTTTTTGTTTTTCTGGTTTTTAGTGTGCTGCACGTTTGTGCAGTGCTGCGCTATGCTTAAACATCGGAGATCGAGGAAAAAAAAATATTTTTTATTAATTTGCAACACATACAAATGCCAATGGCCATATATTTGGCCATTGGCATGCTTCCTCAACTGGATGCATCCTTTATTTGGAGCTGTCATGGCTCCGTTTTGCTATTTGCAGAACGGTACTCAGTTGCCACCTGAGTACATTTCTGCAAATAACACTACTCTTGCTCAGACAGGTTAGTGTTTCCTGGATCGCAAATTTACCTCATTTGCATAGCTTTCTGCAGCAAATGAGGTAATTTGCATAAACTAACCCGGTCCGTGCAAGAGTTGTTTTAGGAGCTCTCTTGCACGCCCCTGCCGGCTGTTCCTGGATCGCTCGGCAGACATGTTTGCTGCATGGAGTCTTACTCTACTCTTAGACTCGATGCAAGCCTTCATGAATCCGGCCCTATATTAAAGCAAAATTACTACTTGCAATCTTCCTACTACATCTGAAATGCTGTCTTAGAAGCATCTTTCTTTCCAAACATCTAATTCAGTACATCCATGCATACATACATATGTACAAATATTTCAGGCATTGGCAATAATGCCCTTCTAGCCTGCCAATATACCAAAACAGTTGTTCCCATAACTGTTCAGGCTGTTCATAAAAATAGTTAAGCTAGTGCTTTCTTTAATGTAATTTGGTTTAGTCTATTATATACATCAGCTACTTTCTCTCAGAGAGTGAGAACATAAGTTGTCTGATGATTCTCTCCTACTGTTTAATAACCCCAAACATTCCCTGTGGTAGTTATCTCTAAATGCCCTATATACCTGAATAATATTTTCTGTAAAATATCTATATGAGACATTGTACGAGTGCAAATATTTTAGTATTTTACAATAATTTAAATTTTCACCTCCATGGATATACCCTTGGTATATTTCCATTCTACTCTTTCCAGTTTACTCATGCTTGTTTTCTTAGAAGTTTTCCATATTGTTATTCCATATTCATGTTTGGGTCTAATATAACTAACAAACAATGACTTCATAATTTCTGATTTCCTAGACTTTACAAATCTCTTTATATAACCTATAGTTCTGTAATTATCATTAACCAAATGGTTGATATGATTAGAAGAACTCAAATCTGGATCTACTCATATACCCAGGTCCTTAAACAAATCTACAGTTTCAATCACTGTGTGATCTGCTAAGTATTCACCTTTCAGTTTATTGCTCCCTAATCTTATATGATTTGTTTTTGATGTATTTATCAGCATATTAGTCCCCTGTGTCCAAATAGTCAATTTAGTCAAGTTCTTTTGCAGACATGCCCTATCTGTAACACATGTAATCAGTTTACCCATTTTCAAGTCATCTGCATACAGAGTGTAGATCAAACAGATGAAAAATATAAATCTGAAAGATATAATCTAAATAAATAAAAGCCTAGGATAGAGCTCTGTGGGACACACTGACTGTAACCTTAAATGTCACCTGTCTAGTTGCTGTACAATACTTGCAGTGCCCTATTTGTAAGCCATGAGGCTATCCATCATATAAAGATTGCATCAGTGCTTAGTTATAATTTATTGATCAGTGTTTTCTGTATGACCCTATCAAATGCTGAAGTTAAATCTATTAAAATTACATCACAGCATAATTTTTCATTCATAGCTGTTATTATATCATTGTAGAACATCATGTTAATGTGGCAATACATCTAATGTCAACATATATGCTAATACATGGTTTCAAGTCCCACCATGTCCAATTCTGACAATAACTTATCTAATATAAACTTCTCCATTATTTTTCCACAACATGAAAGTAAACTTATGAGACTGTATGATTTTTGATTTGTCCTACTTCTCTTTTCTTTAAAGACAGGTTTAATAAGTGCATATATCTGATCATGGGGAATTTCCCAATATGTATATGGTCTACTAAGTAACACATTTGATCTTCTTCCTGTGCTTTGTTTGGATCCAGTTTATGTAGTTCTTTTTCAATATAATGTAATTTGACATAGTCTTATAAATTATTAATATTCTATATAAATTTGAAATAACAGTCTCCATATTCTGACTATTGTATATAATTTCATTTAAATAGCTTATGAATTTTGGGCTATTTTAAAGGAAGAATTATTAATTATTCTACATAGATCTTGTGAATATGCTAAAACACTTTGTAGTAAAAGTCAGTTATAAGATGTCATGTTATAATGTGTCATTATGTACTGAATGTTCAAGACCTTTTGATCTCTCATGCATTTTTTCCAGCAAATACATTTTTTGGATTCCCAGGAAATAATGATATCTCTGTGTACTCTATCAAAAAAGTTCTTTGTGATGAAAAATTGGATTAATAAATCAAACCAAAGTTTTATATTTATATCTGCATTGACAAATTTCCTGAAAAATGTTAATGATATAGTTGTTTAGGTTTAATTTAGAAGGTTTTAATATATTATGTTGCATATTAATACATAATAAATAGTATAACTTATCAGATGCATCAGTTAATGGATAATTTTCCAAAAGGGGATTTTCATTTGTTAGTGTAACAAAATGTAGCAATTTCCAATTAGAGGAGTAATTAGGGTTTATCCAGTCTACAATAGTTTTAAATATAGAAGCTTTTATATAAGTTTCGATATCAGGAAAGTTAAGTCCTCCTTTTTCCCATGGTTTGATGTGGTATGTGAAAGCAACTCTATTTATTTTAGGAAACCATAGAAATTTTAGTAAAGGTGTGTTTATCTCTTTAAAAAGATGCTTCTCTGTGATCATAGAAATGGCTTGGACTACATACAAGATCTTGGGAAGTAAAACCATATTTATCAATTGCAGTCTGTTCTCAAAGGTCAAGAACATTTAATTCCACTTATCCACTTAAGATTTTATTATATTAATGATATTATTGTAGTTTACAAATAATGCCTCCTCCATATTTTTGCACAAGGTGATAACCAAATAATTTAAAGAAGATGATTGTTTACCAATAATATTATTCTCATTTGCTTGTATTTCTTTTTATTTTTTTTTTATTAACAGGAATCTTGATTTTGACTTATTAAAATGAAGACCTGACATCTTGTAAAACTTCTCATCTAATAAATTTAATTTTTTTAATACTTTGTTTGCATTAGGTAATCTGAGAAGCACATCATCAGCAAAAAGCATTATTTTCAAATTACATTGGTTGTACATATCAATACCTTTTATCATTGGATTCTTTCGTATTAACATAGCAAGTATTTCTATAGCCATTGCAAACAAGATAGGTGACATGGGACTGCCATGTTTAGTACATTTAGTTAGCTGGATAAATTCCAAAGTGAATAATTTAGTTTAACATATGCTAGATTATTTTTATAGACAATCAATATTAGTGAAATGAAAGAAGGAGGGAAGTCAAATAAGACTAACAATTTAAATAAATAATCCCAGTTTAGAGAATCAAATGCCTTCTCTATATCCAGTCCAATTATCAATGCTTCCTTGTTTTCCCTATTTAAGAATGCAGTAAGGGTTACTATCCTTTTAATATTGTCATGTGTATGTCTATTATACATAAACCCAGTTTGATCATTATTTATTATATTAGACAATGGAATTTTTATTCTATTAACTAGAATGGACATGAATATCTTATAATCATTGTTTAGTAAAGAAATTGGTCTATAAGAAGTATAGTATTCAGGCTCTTTATTTTCTTTCAAAATAGGGTAATTAAAGAATATCTCCAAGAAGGGGGTATTATTCCTTGCAATTGAATTTCAAGTAATGATTTATGAAAGAGAAACATTATACATATAGGAAAACATTTGTAAATTTCTATAATTATACCATCAATTCCTGGGGCTTTATTAGGCTAACTCTCTTTTATCTTATCTGTGACTTCATGTGAAATGTTTCCGAAGAACATGAAATTGGTTTCCGAAGATCTAGTTTTAATTTTTTAGTAATTTGTTTTAAGTTTAATAGTGATTGCTTCCAACTGCAGGTGTTCAATTGAAAAACTTTCAGTTTTATTATGTTATGTATAATGATATTTAAAGGCATCAAGAATATCACCTATGGGGGTGAAGCCTGAATGGCTAACTGAAGGCAGCAGTATTTTCGAGCTCCATATAACTAGTTAAGTAAGGCAGAAAAAAATATTATTTTTTTTCTTCAAAGTATAAACTCTTATAGATAAAGGACTAATTTACATAATTAAAAACTTTGATGAAGTTTTACAAATAAATTCCTGTCAAAAAGCTTGGAGATATATTCACTTGTTAAAATGAGCAACTCAAAGAATTCTCACCAGGATGCTGCCTAAAAGAAGAAACTACAACAGATGGCATCTACCCTGCAGGAGTTGTCTTTGAAGATGGATGATTTTAAAGAGAACCTGGAAAATCTTAAAACAAGCAGTCAAAAACAGACTGACCCCCTCAAGGAAATGCTACAACAACACCAAACAAGGATAACAGGAATAGAGGTTTCTCTAAATGACTTAGAAAGCAGACTTAAGGAAGAGGAAACACAGAAAGAACTGCTTCTTAAACAAAACACTTGGTTGGTTAATAAAGCAGATGACTTGGAAAATAGGGAGAGGAGAAATAACATCAGGATTTTCAGATTACTGGAAAACACAGACGGTGAGGATATTGTTTACGTTTTATCAAGCTGGATCCCTGACTTTTTAAATTTAAAAGAAGGACTTTCCTTTTGCATTGAAAGGGCACACAGAGCTCTTGGGAAACCTGCCACTAACTCAAACTCTCCTCCTAGGTCAATAATTATCAAATTTATTTCATACTTGGACAAGGAAGTGATTTTAAGATCTGCTTGGAGGAAGGCACCTCTAAAATATAAACAGATCTTGATAAGATTTGATAACAACTATTCATCTAGAATAATGGAACAAAGGAAACAAGCATGGCCAGTGATAAAGTTTCTGAAACAAAATAACATCAAGGCACAACTTGCATATCCAGCTAAGATAAAAATACTGAATGCCAATTACTTTAACAGAAGATATGGATTGGATGTCACCTTCTCTCAAGAGAACAAAAGAAACAAATGTCTGGACAGATGTCAAAACGAAGAAGCAAAAGACTGATACTGTTACAGCCAAATCTCTCAAAGCATATACTATGATATGAATTGTTTTAACATTACTTTAAAGGACCAATTTACTGCTTGGAATTTTAAAACAAAGATAACTAGCTACTGGAATCTTTATCTATATTTTTTGAAAATAGATGACACATGAGAGTTTTCACATTACCTCAGGTATGTAAAACAGGGTACTTTTCTTTCACAGAAGGAGGGTTATATAGCACATAAAATACTTATATTGTAAATCAACATACATAGTATATGTGTATTGTCTCTTAATTTTCTCTTTTCTTTCTCTTCTCTCTTTTCTCATTATTTATTTAACTGCATCTTGTCTCCCTTTCTAAATTCTCTCCAATTTACTATACTAATATAGTCTGTATGTATTTAATAACTCATTATCTATACATAGATAAATAATAGTCTAAAATAATCTAGTTTTAAGGTAGACTAATTGGAATAGCGAACTTAATTAATTGTTATTACAATATTTATTAGATTAATGATGGTCCCTGATATGCTTATTGGGTTTGGGGACATGTTCATGATTAACTCTGAAATGTTCCATTCATGTACTATGTCCTTTGAATTATTTCCTTTTAGTATTATCAAATACATAAAAAAGGAGGGAAAATGTACTGTTGGTTAAGAGAAATGAAGCTTTCTTCACATTCTATTTGGGTTGCCATAGCAACAACAAACAATTGCTGCAGTTTCTAAAGACAGTGTGAATCTGCAAAGTGCATTTAGCCTCACAGATAACAAATAATAAGAAAAAGGTAATGTTGTTTAGTTATTAAAATGAAAAACTACCTAAACAAGGTAAAATAAATACATAATAGGATTATTTGTAAATATTTTATGATTTATCCTCACAGGATTACATATTCCTGGAAACACAACTAAAATGTTCCCAAACTACATGTGCAGTGAAATGTAGCTGCTTGATTAAAAAGTATTACTCACTTTAACATGCTGATTTCACAAGCTGTCTCCACTGTAAAAGTTACATTTTTGTATGTTACTTGAAATTGTCAGTCTCTAGACCACATGAAAAGATACATATTACTTTTTGCAACATGTTATCTTTGCAGTTACCTCACACTCTGTACAAACTCACTTGGTAGCTATTCATTTAAAATACCAGTTTAAATATTAAATGTGCCCTTGAAATGCTATTGAAATTTTAACAAAATATAATCTGAACTGTAAAATTAATGACTTGAAAGAAGTGAAGTAATGCATAGATTTTAAAGACAGTTCTTGACACTACAGTAAAAGTAAAAATATATATTCACAAGGAAGTATTGAAATGTTTTAGTCTTACAGTTAAAATAGCTTACTGTCAACATTTTGCGATATCAGAAAGTTTGAAGAGCTAGGAAATTACTATTCTTTGTCTTTTTAATGATTATTAGACAGATGTTAGACTCAGTTTACTTTAATGAATTGTGACATATATTTATGAGGAAAAGTGGACTCAATTGCTCACATTGGACTACACATTCCTGGAAACTCAACTGAAATGTCCCCAAATTACTTGTCAGTTTAAATGAAACTGCCTCATTAATAAGTATAATTTACTTTAACAACCTGAATCCATAAGCTATCTGCTGTATATATGCTACATTATATATGTCACTTGCATATGACAGTCTCTAGAGAACACGAAAAAATACATATTATTTTTGCATCATGCTATATTTTCACTAACCATACATTCTAAACTAACTCAATTGGCAACTGACAAGTTATTTATTTGAAACATCAGTCTAAATATTAATTGTGCCCTTGAAATATTGTTGCCGTTTTGACAAAACAAAACCTGAATTGAAAAAGGAATGATTTGAAGAAGTATTGTACAGATTTCAAAGACAGCTATTGACACTACAATATAAGTAGAAATGTATACATGCAAGGAACAATTGAAATGCTTTATACTTTTAGTTAAAATAGCTTTGTTAACTTTTTGCTTTATCAGAAAATTTAAAGAGCTAGGACATTATTTCTAATTTGTCTTTATAATGTTTACTAAAGTGATGTTAGTCACTGACTTGTTTAATGGATTGCAAGTCATGTACAAGATGGACTACTGAATGTTATTTCTGTTTACCTATGTTTGCTGAATTTATTTTATTAGTACTGATTTAAAACAAGGGAAAGAAAGGGAAGGGAAATCTCCATTTTTGGTCAAGGGAGGAGTGGTTTAAGAGTATTCTAACTGGGACAAGAATGCTCTAAGATGCTCTAAATACTATTTGATTAATACTTACCTAAGGTAAGTCTTGATTACCATATAGGTACCTTCACATTCATTCTAGCCCTGATGTGATTACCCATTCTGAAAGCAGGAGGTGCCCTATGCAGGATGGGAATTGTCAGGGTGATCATAGTTAATTCTTAGACTCTGCTTTGTAAATCTATAAATATGTAAAAGCACGGCACACTAGAATGTAGGGAGGCTCTACTCTGAGTCAGGATACCACTGATAAGCCATGTATTTTCATAAGTGTAAGTTGAAGTTGGTGAGCTGAAGAGTGGGAAAGTAAAGGAAGACAGTGCACCTACAGTAAATTCATATTTCATTGGTAATCACTCATTGTCTCCTGTAGAGTCCTTTTAGTCAAATTATTTTAGTAATAATCTAGTTGCTGTTGGATTATTTAGTGTATGCTCCTCTGTTGCATTTAATTTATCCAAAATGACATATCTGACATATTTGGGATCTCGTAAGGGTAACTAAATATTGGATATTTTCTAAGTCAACATAATAATTGTTTACACTACTAACATTCCATCCTGATATATAAAATACTATATTACAACAATAGAATAATATAGAACTTCATATCTCTTTTAAGAAAATTCTCCATATAATAATTTAACATATGCAGCTCAGTTGATATTGTTGGTTAAAGGTATGAGTGATAATCCAATAGATCTATCTTTATCTATTGGATTAGGAATGACTTTCATTCCATGTTTAATGGGAAATTCATATTTACTTGTATTTGATACTTTAGAATTAATGTTTTATAGAAGTACTTTTTTAAAACCTGACCAGAATTTTACCCTACTTATATTTAAAGAAGAAAGAACATTAAATTACACTCCCAAGTTTACACACATAAAAATAACATCCAATGTTATCAGAGAATATGGTATAACTACTATAATCAAAATAAAAAAAAGAAGCAAAAAGTTTCTTCCAACAATAACTTGAAATTGATTTAACCTTCTTATCATTAAATGCTAATGGCTAAAATAATGCAAATAAAAGATCAGACTTACTAAAATATTTAAATCTACATAAAGCACAAGTAGTATTTCTCCAGGACATGCATTTTAAGACTAATGATAGCTTTATCTGATACCCTAAGAACTATACAGTCTTATCCCAATCCTCCTATAGAACAAAGACAAAAGGAGTATCAATTCTCTAGAAGAAAAACATAATCATTCCAAAAGTTATTCAGAAATATGAAGACAAAGAAGGTCTACTAGCATTTGTTATAATTAAGTTTAATAACAGAATATGGACCTTAGGTAATCTATATTGTTTTCCAGGAATTGGAGCAGGAATGGTTAAAAACATCTAGATTTTATTTCCAACAATTATAAAGGAAATCTTATATTGGGAGGAGACTTTAATTGTACCTTAGAAACTTCTGAAACCACCAAGAAGTCTTTTCACATAGCAACTATTTCAAAATCCTTAAAAAATGGATTGATTCATTTCATTTAATTGATACTTTTAAAGTAAAAGATGATAAATCCTTATTATTTTCCCATAAAGACCATAGATTTGGAAAAAAACAGAATAGACAAATTATTCGCAGTTCAACATTTACAAACAAAAATCCTTAACTTCTCAATAGTTCCATGTCCCTTCTCAGATCTTGACTCTCTGATAATGAAGCTCAAAATAGAGTTTAAACCTTTAATTCTTTCAACTAGAATTCCATCATATATCATGAAAATTAAAGAATTCAAACTCTGGATGTTGTCAGAACTACAATTATTTCTTGAAATTAATAATACAACAGAAATCAGTAGGGTCATGGTTTGGGACTCATTAAAATCATATTTATTTGGTAAGACCCTTAGCTGCTACAAAAACAAAGTTAGAGAGTGGGAATCTGAATCATTAGACTTGCAAACCAGACTATTGACAGCAAAATCTAAAAAAAAAAATCAGAATTGTCCAGAAGTCAAAAAAGAAACAGAGGAATTAATTAAAAAATATAATGAAATTCTAACACAAAAAACGTGTCTAGCCTTGGAAAAATTAAAAATAAACTTGTTAGCCACCTCCCCCAGATATCTATATAACTTATCTACAAGAATTAAAATACAGTCTAAAGCAAATAACATTAGTAGTATATATCATGAAAAGAAAGGGAAAAAAGTATCAGATATAGGAGACATCCTTGAAGCATTCCGGTTCCATTATATGGAACACTTCAAAAAAGAAGATTTAGATACCAACCAAATTAACTTAGATACAAACCTTATCAATATAAAAAAAAAATTCCCAAAACTTAAAACTAGACCTACAAAAACCTATATCCTACAAAGAAATTGTTGACAAGATAAAAGAAAGTAAATCTAACAAAGCTCCAGGGATAGATGGTATAATTATGGAAATTTACAAACTCTTCCCTTCAACAGTAATCTCATTCTTTCTTAAAACTTTGCTAGAATTCCAGTCAGAAGCAAAAATACCACCCACATGGAAATATTCTCTCATAACACCAATTCTAAAAGATAATAAACAATCAGACCTTTGCACCTCATATAGACCTATATCATTACTGCATAATGATTACAAAATATTCATGTCAATACTAGCTAACAGAATGAAAATCCCACATTCAAAGACAATTAATAATGATCAAACTGGGAATATCTATTTAAAACTTTAGTATTATTTGAATTTCCTCCTCCCTTCATCTTATTACTAAAAAAATATATATTAATAACTTAGCCTACATTAAATTAGGTCCTTTCACCTCAGAATCTATCCATATAACAAAAGGTACTAAACAAGGATGCCCCGTTTCTCCTATTTTATTTCCTTTGGCTATAAAAATACTTGCAGAAATAATACACAATAATCCAAGAATAAAAGAAATAGAAGTCTATGACCGGTACATATCTAATATAATGTTTTTTGCTGATTATATTTTATTAACCCTATCAAACTCCAAAGAGTCATTAGGAGAGCTAGAAGAAGTAATGGAGAAATGTTATAAGATTTCAGGTCTGCACTTTAACAGATCAAAATCAAAATTACTATTTTTAAATATGAAAAAAGAACTACAAGTTACAGATAAATCCATCATAGGAAAACAAGAACTTATGCTAAATTATTTAGGAATAGTGTTATGCAAAAATATAAACAAAACAATATTAATAAATTATAAAAACATCATTGAAACAATAAAAATATATATATTGAAAAGTGGAACAAAATTATATTAACTTTTGAAGACAGATTGCAATTAATAAAAATGGTCTTATTGCCAAAAATACTATATGTAGCATTAGCAATACAGTAAATTCCTGAAAGATGCTTTCTTAAAGAAATAATCTCATGTTTAATAAAATTTTTATGGTATCCCAAAAAGAATAGAGTTGCTCTAACTCATCACATTAGACCCTGGAAACAAGGAGGATTGAACTTCCCAGAAATAGAAACATATATAAAAGCATTTGTGCTTAAAACTACAAAAGACTGAATAAACCCAAATTATTTTGCCAACTGGAAAGAATTAACGGCTATATTAACAAATAAATTTAATCTGTTAAAAAAATTTAATAGTAGACACATCAAACAAACCTTGGTACATACTATACATAAGTAAACAATATAATATAACAAAACCTTCTAAAACAACACGGATTAATCATTACATCAATTCCTTTAGGAAATTTATCAATGCAAAATTAGATCTAAAACTTTGGTTTGATCTTTTAACCTCATTTAACATCACTAAGAACTTTCCTCACAAAATATATAGGGAAACAATAACCTCCTGGGAACAAAATGGAATCTTATGCTGGTTTCAATGTGCAAATAAATTAAATGTTTTAGATATACATATGATAAAAACTGCTTACAATATTCCAACACAGGACTGGTTAACCTTACAAAGCATTCTAATGTACACTCAAGATTTATGCAGATTAATTAATAATTCCTCATTTAAAGATATTCCAAATCTAATAAATTTTCTGTATGAATTTTTATATAATAGTTGTGAAAAGAAAAATTTAATTTCAAATCTATATAAAGAGTTAATAACATATAAAACAATTCCCAAACCATCATACTGGCAGTTCTTAACAAAAGGGCAGTCATTGCAGTTAACAGAAGAAATTAAAACTAACATCTTACTATCAGTTAATTACACCTCTAACACGCAGTACTACAAAATATTTAACTGGAAATACTTACATAGAGCATTTTTAACACCAAATAGAATTAAAAAGATGAGTACTACTACAAAGGTTTTTTTGCTGGAGGTATGAAAAGTCAAATAAAGCAGACTGGATTCATATTTTTATGAATGTAATACAATTAAATCATATTGGAATGGAATCAATCATTTTTACAAGCTTTATCTAATGAATCCTTTACCTTAACTAAAGTATTGATAATTCTAAATGTAAATGAAGGTCCCTACCTGAATAAGACAAATAGTATTTGTTATAGACAATACTTGCTATATCTAGGAAATGCGTAACCAGAAGGTGGAATTCAAATACACCCCTGACCTTGGAAGATTTCTACACTTTACTGAAGACAACTGCATTGATATAAATAAAAATCAAAGAACAATGAATCTATCCCAGGCCATTGGTAAATAATCCTTGGAAGAAAGTTATATCTTTGTTGGACACTCTGCAATAATCAATATTATATCTCTGATAACTGATCTGTTAATTCTATATTTAATAACATACAGTGTATATAATTGAAAGTCAGGCTATTGTAAATATTGCATATGGTTGTTTAAAATGATATTTAAAAATGTATTGTGTAAATATTATTTTAATTGAAAATAAAAAAAATATCTGATAAAAAAAATAATATCACTTATATCCAGAACCTTTTCCCCCCACATGTATGATATTAACAATGTTATTAGTTCCAGAATGCATTTTAATCTACATAGAAAGGTTGTGTAAATGCTTTGTTGAACCAGCATAAAAGTTTATTTTTAATCTTTCTAATGCCAGATTAACAATCTTACTGGCAATATATCACAAAGGGACAACCTCTATGTTTATCAGTAGAAAATAAAACCAACATTTTGCTCTCTGTCAAACTAACATCCAATTCATAGTATTGGAGAACATTTAACCAGAAGTTTCTTCACAGAGCTTTTTGAACACCGGACAAAACTACAAAAATTAGCGCCAACAGAAATGTGTTATGTTGGAGGTGCCAGCAGACATGTAAAGCTAACTGGATTCACATTTTTATGACTGTACTGCTATAAAAAGATATTGGAAAGACATTAATAACTTTTTGCAGGCTATATTTACAGACTCCTTTGTTCTCTCTAAAGCTCTAATTTTATTAAATGTAAATGAAGGACCTTACTTGAATAAAGAAACTTCTACTTATTGTGGACAATACTAGCAACAGCTAGGAGATGTATAACCAAGAACTTGAGCTCCAGTATTGCACCTTCTATGGAAGAAAGAAAACAGGATTGATGGAGACCAAAACCAAATAACTCAGAATCTACCCTAAGCCATTAGTAAACAATCCTTGGAGAAATAGTTTGCCCTTGATTGAAACTCCGCAAATGAATCCAGTCTCTCTCTGATAATTGTGCAATTTGACTTATCATCTTTGTTTATAATCATTTTGGCTTCTTTTTATTTATAACAGACTGAATGTAAATACTGTATATATTTATTTAAATTGACACATTTAAATTATAATGTAAGTTTTAATTAAGATATTTGTCTTCTGAAAATAAAAAAATTACCTGAGCAAAAAAAAAAAATATATATCTATATATATATATATATATATATATATATAGGTTCATAGGTTCATGTGTTGGTACTAGGCTATCATCCCTAGGGCCTATACAAGCCTAGCCATAACAATTCCCTGGCTATTTCTTCCCACACTATTTACTTCCCTGGACCCCTGTCTAGCAGGGCAACTGACGTGATCCCCAGGGTGAATTTCCTTTCTCCCATCCAATCATCAAGGTTCCTTTTAAAGAGGGCCAAAGAGGCACTCTGCTTGACATGTATGGGCAATCTATTCCAGAGTCTGGGGAGTCTCTGGGTCAGGAACCTATCCCTCCAGCATGTTTTGTTTATTGTGATGACAAGGTTTAGATCCCTGGAGTGTGTGGCTCTGAGGGATTGGGATTTCTTTAAGTGTAGCATGTCCAACAGCTCTGGGTTTGACATGGCCTTGTATGTTAAGCAGAGATCACCTCTGAGTAAACGATATGCGACAGAGTATAGCTGGAGGTTTTTAAGGCGGTCAGCATAAGGCATCTGCTTTAGGCCTGTGATTCTTTTAGTGAGGTATTTATGCGGCCTTTCCAGTTGTTGTAGATGTCTTGAGAGGTACATAGAAAATGGGGCGTTGTATTCTATAATGGGTCTAATGAGGGATGAGTACAGTGGGACAATGACCTCCTTTTTTCTGGATGAAAAGCCTTTAGTGATGAGGTGTGCCACAGAGAAGGATTTCCTGACTGTTGTGGCGATGTGGTTATTGAAGGTGAGACCACTGTCCACCTGTGTCCCTAAGTCTCTTATCACACTTTCGGTGTTTAGTGTACTGCCACCTATATGGTAATTCATGGGTACATGTTTTTTCCCAAAGGGGATAACTATACATTTCTTGGCATTGAGCTTGAGCCCATGTATATATGTATATATATATATATATATATATATATATATATATATATATATATACATACATATAAAATGTAATTTGATTTCAGATTCTGAGGTTACCTGGATGTCACTAGGACAATTTATAATCCCCTGTGTGGAGCTAAACTGCTTTGCATAATATTTTGTAAATTTATCTATATTTACTGTATCTGGGAATACATTTTAGAATCTACATGCAGTTTATCAATTTGTTCTGTCTTTACTCCTACCACATCTTATGTATCTATAAAATGATTTACTATTATGCTCAATGTCTTCATATACATTTCTTCAATTTGTTCTTAATCTTGTCTCACACTATGTTTCTTAACCTTGTCTCATACTATGTCTAATTTGTCTGCCCGGCTGCTTTATTTCATATTTCAAAGTCATAGTTTGACCTCTTTTCCATTTCTTATATTTTTTGTTTCTCACCTTATTCAAGTATCTTGTCCTTAAGGAAATATGGAAATATGGAAATATATCCACCTGACACTGTATGCCTAGACCCTGATTTTAACAAAACATGTTTTGATTTTTTTTCTTTTTTTTTTTTTTTTTTGCATTTAAACAAATTATTTTTCAAAACTTTCCACATTCCTTCTGTAGTTTTTCCATTTGATGCATCACTCAAATTAGTTTGACATTAGTGACTGTTTTGCTTCCATATAATCTGTAATTAACCTTCTGTGCATTGGTTTATATTTCAGTTTGGCAGAATTATCTACCAATAAATTAACCTTCGTAACTTTATAATCACTGCACATGATGGTGGTAAAACTTGGCATGCAGTAACAGTAATTGCTTTAGGAACAGATGGAATGCCTAGTATGTTCAATTCTCAGGGAGGCTTTTTATGATATGAAGCAATTTTTCTTCCTGAACATACGTTGTAAATAATTTCCTAACTGATGTTGTGGACTCAATATTATTCTAGTCTATTTCTGGTAAATTTAAGTCCCTAGTCACTATTCTTCGTCTTCCCTGTTGTGTTTCATGCAAGAAATGTATGAATTCCTTTAGGTCATTAGCATTTGACTTTAGTGGTCTATACACTCCAACAATTGTTATATGTTCCAGTGTTGTCTTTAATCTCACAGTTACACAGTCTTCAGTATTGGTGTTATCACTGAACATGTAACAATCACAGGGCTCATAACAATCTTTCATTCCTGTTATAACATCTCCACCTGATTTTTTAGAATGTCTGTTGCAGTAAAAATATGTATACCCTGACAGAACTGTTTTCCAGTCATTGTTTTTTAACCATGTTACACAAACAATAACAACATCAATCTTGTGGTAAAATAGCAAATGTTCCAGTAAAAATCTTTATTATTAATGCTCCTAGCATTAAGAACCATCAAGAGATGCATGAAATGTTGCTATTTATGAATGTTAAATTTTAACTGGCAAAAATTGTGCCTTTTGTTTGTCAACTATTGCAAAATATCTGCTGCAAAAATTATCTTCCCTGATCTTGACAACTACACACCATCCTATCTAAAGATATGCATGTCCAAATTTAGGCACAGATGCCCTACATATTTCCATTTCTTAAAATGGGACATTTTTTCATGTAGGCATTTACCCAAAAAATATTTTAATTAATGGTGACCTGACTCCTTTTTATATATGAGTTATGAAAAATATGTCCTAACTCCTGTACAAGCTATGCCATCTAAGAAGGCTTAAGTACTCGACTGAGAGACAGTCCTTATGGATGAGATAATCTGTACCAACATGAATAATAATAGATCCATACTTCCTTACATTAAGGCATTCTCAGGCCTTTCTCACATCCTCTATTTCTGCTCACAGCAAACATAACATTATTCAATGTTCACTATTTTCTTTGCAAATTTAAGTTTCATTTATTCTAATAACTGCATCTCTAATTACAAGAATATCTTTTCTGACCAGATTTGAAGAATCTTTAGCTTTTAATTCAATGATATCTAATCTATCAATTGTTAGAAAGGAATGATCTTCATCACCATTAGTCTTATTACTCTCACTGTTTTCATTGTTTATTACATTTGTGAACATGCATTTCTCATCATGCAGGCTTTGTACATCTGCAGCTTGAGCCATGTTATCAACTTCTGTGTTTGTCTTTTTTCTTACAGTAATATTCTGCAATCCTTGCATGTTCAATTTTGATTTCTTCCTTTTCACCTGCCCCTTGACTGTTTCTTTCTACCTTCTCATTTAGAAAGATTATGCTTTTTTCTGTAGACTGAAGGTTTTCTGGTAGAAAAATGTTATCATTCCTGTAATCTGTGTGTTACATAACAGAGCAGTGTCAAATTTTTATGCATTCTCTTGTTTTTTGTTATAAATTTCTTCCTTTTTTATTTTCTTCTGTATGTTCTAAATTCTCAATTTGCTGAATACCTGTATCTAGAATTCCAAAGTTGTGGGTGTTGTTAACTTGCTCAATAGGATTTGAGTGATCTTGACTAAAAATAGTCACTTCCTTTCCTAAATGCTATCCACTCTTTGGCTAGCATTATTTAATGAATCAGTCTAGCTATTAATATATGGGGAGGGTGTTGGGAGGGTGGCCTAATGGTTAAGGTGTTTGCCTTACAAACATAAGGTGCAAGGTTTGAGTCTCACTAGGGATAATTGGCTAAGCTTAAAATGGCTTGCAAGAGCAGTTAGCTTAGTACTAACCTATGAACCCCTATGAACCTATGAACAACAGTTCAAATTCCAGAAGCATAACTGTCATCAGTAAGTCTAGATTTACAACTAATAATGGCAAGCAAATCATCCAACGTTGGACATGAGGAACACAAATCACCAGTGTTAACAAGTGTGAACCTTTAAGTATACATAGCATTTAGTACACTGTGATACCTCTGCTTTAGCAAATTATTAATGGTATGCTTATTTAAGGAATACAGTTTCACCTGCAAATGAATAAAACCTTAAAAGAAAAGGATTATCAAAATCAGTTACCGTAGAATTCACATAGATTTTAAATCAACTTCTATGAGAAAAATCACACAAACAATATGTTAAATTAAGTAGAATAAAGTCATTGTGCTGACCACACCAGTTGTGAAGGTCACATAAAAGCTGGAATTCCTTTGCAACCCACACAAATGCAGAATGGAGCTTCTGCTCATTATCAATTATAGTCACACTTCTTTTTAAAATTAAATATCAGTAAATTGTAAACCAAAAAAAGGATAGTTTATATAAGCTCTGGATTGTTCTCTCTTCAGTGTCTGTGAGTTCATAGCTGACTAGGCCCCTTGGGATTGTTAGAGTTTGCCTGCCTGTTATCTAACCCTTTCTAACAAAACAGTGAACATTCAAGTTAAATCAAAATATAAATCAAAGTATTTCTTGCCTACAAGCTATCTCTTTCTTCCTACAATTAGTGAAAAAACAGTAGTAAAAAATAAAATATAATTTGAAATAAATCTTCTATTACCAGGCAACTGCACTGTCAATCACAAACCAACATGGGATTGTTTAGATAAGCCTTAAGCATCCAAAGGATCAAAGGTCACACAAGCAAGCCATTCAGTAAAACCTGCAAAAAAGACTTAATTTGGCTTGAATTAGGTGCAACCCTATCACCTCTTTCAAAAATAATAACAAAAGTGCATTCATATCCAGGTCATACAATTCTAACTAATAACAATCTCATCTCCAAAACCTAACACTGTTTTCCAACCCAACTACACCACTTCAACTGCTCTTAATTTCACTTACATTATTAACTAAAAAAAGAAATTAAAGTAATTCAGTCTCCTCACTTTTCTTTGACTTATCCGAAGTATTCTCTGCAGTACCCACCAAAAATTTCTCTCTGAACTTACCTCTCATGGCCTCAGTCTTTCTTCTGTTTCCTGGTTCTACAGCTACCTATGTAACAGCCAAAACAGACCAACACTGAGGTAACCAGATCCATGAAAAAATGTAGAAACACCAAAGAAAAAATGTGGACTGTAGAAATGCCAAACAGCAGTATTTAAAATAGCAGCAAAGCTTTCAGATACAATGACCCCTCTTAGTGCAGTAAAACTGGTATGTTTCCACAGCTATCCTTCCAGTCACCAAAATGGCAACAAGATCTTTTACCATTCCAAGCAGTCTCTGCTGGAGTTCCCAAAGGCTCTATACTTGGCCATAAGATTTTCACAAATAAACATCACAGTGGCAATAACTTTCCAGTTGAGTACAGGATGGTGATGATTTAACACTTAATCTGCTCTGTTTTGACCCTACCTAACCAGTCTTCATGAGATTACTCAGAGCTCCTTCACTGCCACTGAATCTCTTCAATTATTCCTCATCCCAACAAAACTACACTTATGCTCTTCACCCCAAAACAGTTTCTTAACCAGAAGCATGCATTTCCCATTACATCATGCAGCAACACAATAACTGAAACAGTTGTTGTTTTTGTTGTTATTTAGTCAAGCTCAAATCTTCTTTCTGACCTCAAAGATATTAACATACTATGTCTGCCTGTTAAACTCTGTTTCTTTTAGTTCTTAAAAATCATATTCTTTCCTTTAGTACCATTGTCTATCCATCTTAGTGTCCATCTTCCCCTTTTTCTTCTTCTTTTGCATTTGGTCTTTCTCAACATCAGTGTGAACTTCATATTTTGTGGTCAAAGTTTGTGAGTTTTATTTCTACTATCAGGCTTTTCCATGAACAGTATTGGTTGATTTTCTTAAGTATTGACTGATTTGATCTTCTTGCAGTCCATGGAATTCTGAAAAACTCTATCCAGTAGCACAGTTCAAAAGCATCAGTTCAGTGCATAGCCTGACCTGCAGTCCATCTCTCACAGACATATATTTTTACTGGAAAACCATAGCATGTACATTTGTGACAAAGTGATGTCTTAAGATCATAGGTAGTTACTAGGCTTGCAGCCCAGTGGAACCAATCAGCAGCCTAGTCTAAATTCACAGTTTCCACCCAAGCACTGTCTGGCTAAGTGATTTGCTCAAGGTCACACATAAGCAAGTGAAGGTTAAGAGTACCAAACTCTGGACCACAGGAGATGCAGCTCACAATCTTAACCCTCTATGCCAACTGCCAGACTTGCTGCTAACAGTCTTATCCATATTTGTCTTAGTCTTTCATCCAAAAAGCAAGTGCCTTTTAATCTCATGGCTGCAATGACCATCTGCAGAGATCTTTGAGAACAGCAAAAAAAAAAAAAACTCTCCACTTTCAAAGAACTAATAAGCCAATAAGTTACACCAACCTACTAGGAGTGATAACTGATGCCATCCATAAGTTTGGCAACCATATACTACAAGCTATTAATAAAACTCAAAAACTTTTCTTCATCAACCAATGTGGGTTTTTTGCTTTTAACTGATTCTTATTAAAGTTCTGATTGATTAATTGGGGAGGGTATATAAAAGGCTGGGTGTTGTGTGCACATTGCTCTGATGAAGTCTCTTTAGTGGAAAGGAAAGCACTCAGCTCAAATAAAGTGGTTGTCTCATTTGGATTTGTTTTTCTTCTTGCTGGCTTTTGGCTTCATCAGTAGGATCAACCAGTATTTCACAGACAAGCAGCAACCCACCTTCTTCCAACACTACTATATGCTTCACTTATCCTGACAAACATCTGTTCTGCTTATAAATCTAAACTCACCGCATGCTACTATAAAGCCCTACAGGCTGGATAACACATTTTACTATCCACATATAAAAACGTCTTTTGATGAATTACTATGATTCAGTATTTGCCATGGATCGGTTAAAAAATTCTTAACACTGAATGTGAAAAATACTCTTTCAATGTGGAACTGCAATGAAAATTGGAAGGGCTCATAAAACTTGCCCTGTATTTGCGTAAACTGCTGCACCCAAAAGTAGTAGTTTACTGGTAATGGGATATGTGATATAGAGACATAGCAGTCTCTTCCTCAGTAGTATGAGACATGAACTATTGGGTCCATTGGAAACACTACTTACTCACAGCCTCCAAACAGCTTTTTGCCAAATGAATTGAGGATTGTAATGGTTATCCGCAGACCTGGGGAATTATCAATCACAAGCCTGACTAGAGTGATATGTATAGCTATTAAAAGAATAGGTTCATAGGTAGGTACTAGGCTATCTGCCCGAAGGCATTTATAAGCCTAGCCAGGATGTGTTGGCTTTTGCCACCCCCTTAGATTAGTTCACTGTGCCTCTGTCCAACAGAGCCATTGAAGTGATCCCTGGGGTAAACTTTCTGTTTCCCATCCACTCGTCAAGGTTTCTATTGAAGAGGGTTAGTGAGGAGCTCTGCCTAATGTAGATTGGAATCTTGTTCCAGAGCATAAGAAGTCTCTGGGACAGGAATCTATCCCTCCAGCATGTCCTATTTATTGTTGTGGTGAGGTTTAGATCCCTGGAACATGTGGCTCGAGGGGATGTGGTTTTCTTTAGGTTGAGCATGTCCATCAATTCTGGTTGGACATGGCCTTGTATGTCAGACAGAGATCACCTCTGAGTAGGCGGTATGCAACCGAGTACAGCTGGAGTTTCTTCAGTCCAGCTGCATAGAGCATCTGCTTGAGGCCAATGATCCTCTTGGTGAAGAACTTCTGTGGTCTTTCCAGTTGTTGCAGGTGTCTTGTAAGGTACATCCCAAATGGATGGGGCATTGTACTCTATGATGGGTCTGATGAGTGATGCGTAGAGGGGCCCAATGACCTCTTTCAATCTGGATGCAAACCCTTTTGTGATTAGGTGGGCCACATAGAAGTATTTTCTAACCACTTTGGCAATGTGATTATCAAAGGAGAGGTTACTATCTACTTGGGTCCCCAGATCCCTTATTACGTTTTCCTTATTTAGAGGGCTACCACCTATGTAATAGTTTGTGGGTTCTTTGTTTTTTTGCAAAGGGGATGACTATGCATTTTTTGGCATTTAGCTTGAGGCCATGGTTTTGACACCAGGTATCTGTCTCAGTGACACCCTTTTGGAGGATGTCTGTGTCAGTCAGAGAGTCAATTATAGCCCCTAGTTTGCAGTGGTCTGTGAACTTGGTTAACCATAGTCCTCCTGTGCTTGCCTGTATCTCTAACAAGTATATGCTGAACAGGAGGGGTCCTAGGACTGAGCTCTGGGGAACGCCACTTGTAACCGGTTTAGAGTCAGACCTCGCTCCTGCAACTCTTACCATGTGGGTGCTGTCCATTTGCCACTTGGCAATCCATCTCATGATGTAGGGGTTTATGTTCAGGCTGGTGAACTTGTCTATAATACCTGAGTGGGGAATGGTGTCGAAGGCCTTTGCGAGGTCTAGGTAGACTGTTTGGACCACCTTTCCCTCTTCTATAGCCTTGGCAACTGTCTCAAAGAAGTCCACCAGGTTTAGGAGGCATGATCTGCCCTTAACAAAGCTGGACTGGGTAGGGTCCAGTGTTTGAAGGTTTCCAATGTCTCTGCTAATGAGATTCATGATGATGCACTCCATAGCTTTGCAGACTAAGCTTGCCAGGCTTATAGGGCGATAGTTCCCGGGGTCCATTGTGGCTCCACCTTTGTGGAGCGGAATAACCGTTGCTGTGCACCAATCTGTGAGCACGTAGCCTGTTGAGAGGCTGAGTTTAAACAGTGTGTTTTGGTGAGGGGTTAGTTCATCTTTGAGCTCATGTAGGACGCAGCCTGGGACACCATCCAGTCTCATTGATGCTGTGTTTTTGGCTTTGGAGAGGACTGTTTTAACCTGAGTGTCTGTGATTTCTGGGGCACTACATTCTTCTTGTACAGTTATGGGCCCTTTTGAGGGTGAGAGGTGGGTGAAGTTTGCACCGAACCTGTCTGTCAAGATGTTGGCTATATCGGTCGGTTCAGTGTATTTTGTGCCATTCTGCACTAACTCCAAGCAGATCTGAGAATTGCCACTTAGATTCTTGACATAGCTAAAGAATGCCTTGTGGTTATCTTTGGAGTCCATGGCAATTTTTCTTTCAAAGCTAGCATTGGATGATTTTATGAGAGAATATAGTTTCTTGCTGATACTGATCAGGTATGTCTTCCCTTCTTGGGATTTTACTCTTTTCTGTACTAATTTCCTCCTTCTATTATATAGCTTGTTTATTGCAGGGGTCCACCAGACTGGTTTCCTTTTCTTGAAGTTGTGAGTCTTGGTTTTGTTTGGGATAGCACAATCTATGCATTCTTGTAGGTGCCAGTAAAGTGCATTAGTAAAGGATTTTGCAGCTTGGACAGCATTATCCTTTAGTATGGGGGCTTTGAAACTTCCCACCTTGGTCTTAAGTAATGTGAAGTTTGCTTTTGAAAAGTTTTTATGGTGGTTTCTTTGACCAGGAGTGGTGGCGGAATGTGGATATCCAGAGTGATTCATTTATGGTCAGATCTAACCAGCGAGGGGTTGACCTCCAGTATGGAACACCGATCACCCATGTTGGTGATGACCAGGTCCAATATGTTGTCACCTCTGGTGGGGGTGTTGACCAATTGATCTAGGGTGTTTGAGTTTATAAATTCTTGGAAATGTTGGGCAAGGGAGTTCGTACTTGAGTAGTTCTCCCAGTTACTGTTTGGATAATTGAAATCACCCATTATCAGGGTGTTTGGTAGGACCTTTATGTTTCCCAGTGTTTCCAGGAATGCGGAGTGGGGGTCCTGGGACATGGTGGGTGATTTGTAGCAAGCTATAATTTGAATAGCAGTTTTGCCCATTGTTAGTTGCTCGTGGATGATCTCTGAAGCATCGTGTTGTGCCACTAACCTGGAGGTGTGGGTATCATTGATGAAAATGGATACTACCCTGCCTTTTGTATTTCGGTCCGGGTTTTGTGGCCAAAATGTATGGTATGAGTTGTAGCCTGGTAGTGCTAGGGTGCTCTCTGGAGCCTTAAACCAGGTTTCTGTTACTGCACATATATTGATTTTCTCCATACTGAGGAGTGCCTTGAGTGTGTGCATTTTGAGGTTTAGACTTCTGGCATTGAGCAGCATTACCCTCAGTTTTTTGTTACTTGTGCTATTTACGGTGGTGGGTTTGTCTTTTGAGCCTTGCCTAAAAAAAGGCACTATGGAGGTGGAAAGAGCCTTGGCCAGTATTCGAAAGCCTAAGGGTGACAGGTGCAAGCCATCTCTAGCAAAGCAGCATGGCTTGTCGAACATGTCATCCCAGGCTGACAGACACTGGATCCCCTTTGAATGACACCAGAAGCTTAGCTGATTGTTGAAATTGATCATTTTTTCTCTATACCATGGTATCATTATTGGTGAGGGCAAGATGCTACTCAGGGTTGGGGTCATACCAGCCTAGGCTACGTGATCAGAGAGCTCTTCTATGTCTCTTTTCATGTAGTACAGGGAGGTACAGCTCAGGTCATTCACAATAACATGGACAATGACAAAGTCATATTTGTACTTGTTCTGGGGTGACCTGAGTGCTTGTGTTATGTGGCAGATCCTGGCACCTGACAGGCAACTAACAATAACCTTCTCCTTGTTCAGCCTAGTGAGTGGGACGTCACTGTGCCTGACTATAGACTCACCTATTACTAGTGTGTAGAGTATGTTATTTTGCCTTAAGGGCTGTGGTTGTGTGGCAGACTGGTTTTGTGAAGTATGTGTTTCATGGTTTATGTTGGGGGATGGGGGTTGCTTGGATGTCTGCTTTGGAGGTCTCTGTTGCTTTTGCAGATTTTTATTTAGAGCCTCCGAATATGTTTTTGTGTATTTATATGTGATTTTTGCCAGTGCTGGTTTCATAGGTCTATGTGAGACTGGTGGTGTGATAGGTTCATAGGTAGATACTAGGCTATCTGCCCTAGGGCATTTATAAGCCTAGCCAGAGTGTATTTGGCTTCCGCCTCCCTATTAGATTAGCCTACTGTGCCTCTGTAAAGTAGGTCACAGAAGGTACCCTTTTAAGATTAGTTTACTGTGCCTCTGTCTAGCAGAGACACAAGAGAGATCCCAGGGGTGAATTTGCGATTTCCCATCCACGTGTCCAAATTTCGCTTGAAGAGGGTCATCGAGGGGTTATGTCTAACATGAATTGGGATTCTATTCCAGAGTGAGGGGAGCCTCTGGGAAATGAATCTGCCCCTCCAGCATATCCTATTTATTTTTGTGCTGAGGTTTAGGTCCCTGGAGCTTGTAGCTCTAAGGGACGTGGATTTTTTGGGGTGGAGCATGTCCATTAATTCTGGGTTTGACATGGCTTTGTACGTCAGGCATAGATCGCCTCTGAGTAGGTGGTAAGCAACTGAGTAGAGCTGGAGTTTCTTTAGTCGAGCTGCAGAGGACATCTGTTTGTAGCCCATGATCCTCTTGGTGAGGTACTTTTGGGGTCTCTCCAGTTGCTGCAGGTGTCGGGTAAGGTACATCCCAAAAGGGGCATTGTATTCAATTATGGGCCTGATGAGTGACGAGTAGAGGGGCTCAATGACCTCTCTTGATCTAGATGCGAACCCTTTCATGATAAGGTGGGCTATATAGAAGGTCTTTCTAACCACTTTGGCAACGTGATTATCAAAGGAGAGATTACTATCTACGTTGGTCCCCAAATCTCTAATTACTTCTTCCATACTTAATGGATTACCACCTATGTGGTAATTTGTGGGCACCTTGTTTTTCCCAAAGGGGATGACTATGCACTTTTTAGCATTTAGCTTGATGCAAGTAATTCCCTTCTCCTCTTGACTGTCTGGTCCAGTCTTGGGTTGAGAGAGCTTAGCCTCCAGTTTGGCTGTATAATTGCATCTCTCGCATGTATTAGTGTTTGATGGAAGGAGGAGAGGGTTGTCTGTGTACATGAGGCAATTGTAACATTGCCTCAAAATGCCCAGATTCACTAGCTGGACTGGACAGTACACATGAAACTGCCATTTGGACATGCCTGGATAGGTACAGTGAACTGTTTTACTGATTGGCTGGTAAGGTCGAATAAAGAGCCTTGTCCTTCTCTACAGTATAAGGGGGTCTAATGCTAAGGTTTATTAATGCATGCTATGAGTTTTGGGCAAGGGCCAGGATGAGAAGTGAACGATTTGAGTGCTTAAGTTGAAAGTTTTGTCTAGTTCCAAGGGAAAACTTGAAGAGTAGACTTTGTGGAGCAGGGAATAGTTATACCCTAGCTAACAGGTGCTGCCCGGCATGCAAAACTGTGGGAATGCGGGTTTTTTAGCAAGGAAATGAAAGAGAGAGAAATTAGCCCAAAACGGCCAATAAACTACTAATTTCTGGGCTGAAACCACTCCTCCAGTGACAGATAGGCTGCTCAAAGCTCCCTCTCTCACAGCGAACAGAGAAACTTTCTTCTATCCAAGTAAGGTGTGGGCAACAGGGGCGGCTCGTGGCATCGGGCTGCCGGACTGCAGGCCCCTCAGCTAGACAGCTGAGTACTTAGTTTATTTTTTTTTTTTTATGTAAAAAAAAAAAATGAAATCTGTTCTTTAAACTTTAAATTTCGAGTCTGCGACTCGAAATTACGCGCATGCGCATTGCGCGCTTCTATCGCAACAGCGTTTTTTTTTTTTTTTTTTTAAGTCTTGCTGCAATGTTTTCATTGCAGCCCAGAGGAGCTTCTAAGGCATCATTGTGATGCCCAGAACTCCCCAGAAGTCTATGCGGTTGAGACACAAGCCGCATAGACATGGAAGGGGCTCGGACTGCGACGTCCGCAGGCACGTCATGACGTGCTTGCTGGGCAAATGCTGCTGATTGGTTGTCGCTCTCTTCCCGGGCTTTATGTCCTGGGAAAAGAGCGAGAATCAGTCAGTCAATTTTCGGCATTGGACCTAGTAGTGACCTTTTTTTTCCCCTGCTGCTTAAACAGTACAAAAAACATTTTTTTTAATTTTTTGGCACAACAAGAGAGAAGAAGAGTGCGAGGCAACAACAACTGTGGTGGACCTGGTGGATTTATTATTGCTGCTTCAGTGCTTCCCTGCTTCTTTCATCAGGCTGTTCTGGAATCAACAGGTGAGTTATTTACTATTTATTTCATTACTTATTAATCCAATGCATTGTAAAATATATATTAGATATTTTAGTATTATTATAATTATTATTGTATCACCTCATCGCTATGTCAGACTGTTTTAGATAAATGTATAAAAGCTATCTTATGATTTTATTTATTATTTATACACTGTATAATATATATATATATCTATCTTGAATAATTAACACTTTCTTTTAAAAGTCAAGCAACTGGCAAGACAAATTTATTCTCAACACTTTTTAGGTGGGAATAAGTAACTGAAAAATTTATCTTTCATTATAGTCTTATACACAACATGCTTACTGAATGCATACCAGATCAAACTGAAACCTGCATTTTTTACTTTAGGCTAAGTAAAGGACTGAGGACTCACTTTAATACTGCATTGCCTGATGTTAGGAAAATATTGGATCATGCGCCCCGTGTACTAAGTAATTTGGTTTTCCAAATTGTAAAACTTCATGTTTATATTACGATAGCAGAATACAAAAAGTGGTACAATAACATACTGTTTAATCCAGGTAATATCAACAGGTTTTGCACCTTGTCTCCTCAATCCAAAGAGCTGCAGACCCCACAATCAATAATCATTTGTCCTTCTTTGCTCACTTTATGCTGAATCAGTGATCTCTGACCATTATTTTTTTTTTTGGGCATCAGTTCAAATTACAGGTCAGTCTACAACTCATTAATAATGTGATGCCTGCCTAAGGGCCCTGTTTGAGCATCTGACTTTTTTAGCTTTGATTAGCATAGATGCAGTTGACAAGTAGACAGATGCACTATAGCCATTACTGAAATAGTAATCTTAATTAAAAGGGAAAAAGTAGTCAGCGTTACTATAGTCAGTTTGTTTATGTTTTGTATTTGTTGAGCAGTGTTTTTTGCTTGCATGTTTTGTACATTTATTGACCAGAATGTCAGCTAAGAAAATCCCAGACATAGACTGAACACAAAATTAGATATAAATCAGTGATGACACATTATTAATTGTGAAAGCAGATAATGTTCCAGGCATATGGAGGGAGGGTGGCATGATGGTTCAAGTGTTTACCTTACAGATACAAGGTGCCGGGTTTTATACTCACATGGGATAATTGGTTAGGCCTAAAATGGTTCACAAGAGCAGTTAGCCTAGTGTGAACCTATGTAAAGGACACATCAGGATGTACATGAGATATAAGCAGACTAGTGCTTAAACAGGTAACATGCTTCCTTTAGGTGCTAGAGGACCAAGCTGTGAGTTCTATTACCATTCCAGGTTATTGGAGTGATGTCACTGCAGTGTAGCACTAGGGAGATGCTGTGCTCCTGAGTTTAGATGAGATATCAAACTGAGTTTCTCATCTGCTTGAGCTGGTGGTAACACTAGTAGATATAAAGGATCTCACAGCACCTATTAAAAAGAAGAGTAGGAGTTCCCTGATAAAACCTTCTTACTATAGTTGGATGTGTAGTCCCAGATCGTCTCCCTTTAAGAAAACCCAGTGTTATTTGCTGCAATTCGGGGATCATATAGCATTCTGGGATACTTAACAGTGTATTTCATTTAATTATTGGACAAAATGGAGTTTGTTTGGTTTTAAAACCTTGCTATTATAACTGACTGTGAGATGTGAATATTATGTAGGTATAGGTAATGTTCTTTCTTTAAAGGCAGTCAGGCTGTGCCATGTATTGGGTCAAGAGAAATTCCTTCATGTTAGGTTAATGTTTTTTCTCTGTTTAATTTCTCCAAGTCTTTTAGATTTTTAGTCCCATGATGGGAATGGACCCCATTCCTAAGTCAGGATACAATTAGATTTCATGAAATTAGCATTGTTTCAGTCTTTGATGTTAACAAAGAATGCTCTTCTCAGCACCTGCAATGTGCCCAGAATTGCCTTCTTTTGTAATTCATATGGGGTGACATGTATCAGTAACATATTTTTTAAGTAGGACTGTAAATTATGTTTTATTACACCTGTTGCTCCTACTACTACTGGAACTGTCTGGGTATCTTTCTTCCACATTACTGCTTGAAATCCTAGTATTTTATGACTTTATGTCTCTCTGTACATAATGTAGGGTAATCAATGGGTGTGGTAACTTCAATGTTCAATGCTACTTTTGTCTTTTTTTCATGGACTGCTGTATCTGGTTTTCTCGCATCCATTTTTGAACTGTTGGTAATAGGTGATCCCATGTGATAAAACTTCACCATTCTATAGAATGCTTTGTGGTTCATGTTTCCAGTGCTTCTCACTACTTATATATTATAATGTTTGCACAATCCCCAGTACAACATTCCTGACACATTATTGTGTCTTTCAATATATAAGCCCTCTGTCATAAGTGTATCACACCCAGTAACAAGATGTGCAACTGTTTCCAGTTCAGTTTTACAGAACCTGCATTTGTTTGTTTGTTTCTGCTACTTTTTCAATGGACATTGTAAACTAACATGAAGAGAGTCCCCTATCCTAGGCCATCAGTATTAGACTTTCATCTTATAGAGAATATTCAGAGCAGTAAAATAAAATATTCCAATAAATTCTGAATTGAGTTTTATATCGAATTCTAATATTTATCTGCATTTACACAACACAGACTATGACAAAATACTTTCAGCCTTGCTTTTGTGACTTAAAAATTATGAAATGGGCCACACTAACAGATATGTATAATTACAATCTGAAGGGTACCCCTGTGTAAACATGTATAATCTGGTTCAGAACATTTTTGAGGTCTGTAGACTAAGTAATATAAATTTGTGTTTCTCGGGCCACACTAACAGATATGTATAATTACAATCTGAAGGGTACCCCTGTGTAAACATGTATAATCTGGTTCAGAACATTTTTGAGGTCTGTAGACTAAGTAATATAAATTTGTGTTTCTCAGAAATTGTACCTTCTTCATTTTCAGACTATCTGTTCTCTAAAATCTAAATCATTGCTATTTGATAATTAGCTACTATGCAAATTTTGTACTACCACAGATTTGGAAGTAGTACTTAACTGGCAAGAGTTTTGTAAGGTGGAACATCTTTTTGATAGGGACATGTTCCATTTGAGTTTTCATGGGGTAGACTGCTGAGTAAGATATATTCTGATCCAGTAATGCATTTTTTGGACTTCAGTTAGATGCTAAACATAGAAAAGATTAGTAATGGAAGCACAACACAGTGAATATATGCTTATAGTTATGTTGAAGTGGTCGCTTGGGTGAATGTTTATGATTTTGGTGTTGTATTGTACTTTTATGTTATTGAAGGAAAGGGGCAAACTTTTCGTTTTGGTGCTTGGGGATACCTCAGCATTTTTCTGAAGAGGTCACTTGAGTGAATGTTTCATTTTGGTGCTTGTATGTTATTGAAGGGGTCACATGGGCAAATGTTTAATTTTAGTGCTTTTGCATATTGTATTATTGTACCTGGACATTTTACTGAAGGGGTCTTTTTTCTTTTAGGGAAATGTTTCATTTCAGTGCTTGTGTATACCTGGACATAGTAATGAAGATTTTGTGTAGGGGATACCTCAGCATTTTTCTGAAGAGGTCACTTGGGTGAATGTTTCATTTTGGTGCTTGTATGTTATTGAAGGGGTCACATGGGCAAATGTTTAATTTTAGTGCTTTTGCATATTGTACCTGGACATTTTACTGAAGGGGTCTTTTTTCTTTTAGGGAAATGTTTCATTTCAGTGCTTGTGTATACCTGGACATAGTAATGAAGATTTTGCATAGGGAATTTGTGTATCGGGGAAGTGCTTGTGCTTACATGGTCAGACTGCTGAAGTGAAAACTGTGCAAAATAATTTATTGTGTCATTTTAGTGCTTGTGCATACAGAGTACAAACTAATGAAGGGTTACTTGGGGAAAATTATTCATTACTGTGTTAGTATTTGTGAAGTGTTTAATTTTGGTGCTTGTGTATACCTGGACATAGTAATGAAGATTCTGCTTGGGGAAATTCATTCGTGTATCAGGGAAGTGCTTGTGCATACATGGTCAGACAGCTGAAGCGACCACTGGGCAAAATAATTTGTGTCATTTCAGTGCTTGTGCATACACAATACAAACTAATGAACGGGTTACTGGAGAAAATTATTCATTACTGTGTCAGTGTTTGGGAAATGTTTCATTTTGGTGCTTGTGTATACCTGGATATGTGATGTCATGTGGTTTATGGAAGAGGCTTGTTGGCCACTGAGTTATATGCTTTATTCAAGTGGGCCACGATCAGAAAAGTTTGAGAAACACCGGTATGGACTGTTACTGCCCAACTCTCTGATATATTAGTATATGTAGAAAATGCAGTTAACTGTTCTATATTCCTAGCGGAGATCACTGAAGAACAGCCTCAAACAAAGGGGTACTGATTGCATTAGTAGGTGGTAGGATAGTTAGTTTGCATTTTTTTTTTCATTCACTGATGTGTCTTGTAGGTGGCACCTATTATGAATTATCTTTTTATAGGTCAGTGAATAGAGTTTTTTTTTTTTAATGCTACTTTTAAAGTTTGAGTGATGATTATTACTAGAGCTAGATTGTAAGGGGTTAGTTTTAGTTTTCTACTTAAATTTATAAGTATTGCTTTGCTTGTTAGATAGTAGTTAGGCTGGCTTAATGTAAAGTAAAGTTAGTCAGACTAAGTGTATTTACCCACAGGACCCATCACAACGTATGGTCCTTATTGCCCTTACAGTCATCATTTCTATTATTAATAATGCATCAGTCTTTCGTTGTGCTAATATCACAGTTCAAGTCCTATAATTTATACTTTTTATTGCATCATAAGTAATGAAAATGTACTGATATCATTATCAACATTTATATAAAGCCAGCCTATCTTTGCAGTGCTATGTATTCTCTGAAAGGAGAGAAGAACAAATAGGAAGGATATAACTAATCTTATAATTTTCTACAAGTACATTTACATAATTAGCTCTAGATTGGGGTCAGTGCTCTCTGACCCTCTCTGGGGAGAATGAAACCAAAGTTATAGCAATATAACAAAAATGATTTTCATAATTGGCATTTCATAAAACATTAAAATGTCTGATATGCAGCCTCTAAGTACACAATTTGGCATTACAAATATACAGCATATATGCCAAGTGCCTCACTGCACAGAAGGCAGTAGTAAAATTAGTCATTAAGGGGCCATCATTATTTTATTATTGTTAAAAAGAATAGGAACCCTGGGAAGTATATTTCATAGCACTATCAGTCAAGAAATGCAACACAAAAATATATCTATTTTAGATAAATGAGGCTCTGGGTGGGGAAGAAAAAAAAAGCATTTTTGCTGAGGTAAATTGGACTGATGTTGATGACATCAAGAGTTTTAGCATGTTTACAGAGTGACATTCAATATTTTGTGCTACAGCCAGGTTACAACTTAGATTTTTAATGATGGTCTTTCTGCATTTGGTCTTTGGCATTGAGAAGTTAGTAGTGTTGTCTCTGGACTACTGTGCATTAAATGAAAAGCCCATTAGCTACTCTTTCTCCTGTCATGTTCATTTTGTGCTCCATATATTTGCTGCATTTTGTTTTATGCTTATTATATCATAGGAGGTTAGTATGCTAAGTTAAGTTCACTGACAGGTGTTTTTGAATTTCAGATTTCAGATTTCATACCCTACAGAAAAGTCATACTGATGCAAGACCTACTGAACTTTCTAAGTTTGTAA